>NW_005353916.1:1307765-1347840 GCF_000412655.1 Myotis brandtii
TCTCTCTGAGGAGAGCAATGTTTTCCATTGCACAATTACAGATTGCCAGCAGCTCATATGCACACAGAGCAACACACATCCCACAGATGCATCATTTCGTGGCATGATGCTGGGCAGTGGGAGCTCAAGATCTTTCCCATGATCCACTTGGACTATTCCTTTGCTTGTTGTTTGTTTATTAATATGATTAGGAACCGGGATGTTTAAGTAATAATAGCTATTCTCATTCCAGAGGAGGGGAGGTAAACTTCTTTACGGTGTTTCCGATGTTTGAGGAGATATCACTTCATCAGAATTCCCAATCTGTATGGCAAATAATGTAACTGGTCATACAGCTGTGCTACAGGCCAGGTATTGTGCTAAGCACTTTGTGAATACTTAATATCTATAACAACATTATGAGATCAGTGATAGGATCAATCTCACATTAACAGATGGGAGACCAGAAACAGAAAGAGGCTGATAGAATAGCTTCACCTTACCTGCAGTTTCAGTTACCCGCGGTCAACCGTGGTCTGAAAATAGTAAATGAAAAAGTCTAGAAATAAACGCTTCATACGTCTTAAAGCATGCGCTGTTCTGAATAGCATTGTGAAATCTCAAGTTGTCCTGCTTTATCCCACCTGGGATGTGAATCATCCCTTTGTCCAGTGTTTTCACGCTGTATGCTGTTCCCACCCCTTAGTCACTGAGTAGCCATCTGTTTTATCAAATCACTGTTGCGGTTGCATAATGCTTGTGTTCAAGAAACTCTTCTTTTACTTAATAATGGCCCTAACGTGCAAGAATAGTGATGTTGATAGTTTGGATATGCCAGCAAGGAGCCATAGACTGCTTCCTTTAAGTGAAAAGTATATGTATGTATAATAAAAAAAAACATAGTATATATAGGGTTTATAACTTTCCATGGTTTCAGTTATCCACTGGGGGTCTTGGAACATATCCCCTGCAGATCAGGGGGGACTACTGTACTTCCCAAATTCACCTAGTGTCTCAGGTTGGTTTTCCTAGAAGCAGAGCCATAATTAGTCATTTATTTGAGGTAAGACTGGGACCTCAGCTCAAATCCACCTTTACTCTGATCCCACAGGGAGACTGAAGCACAAAGTGCACTGTAGATTTGGTCTCACCTTGAAGGAAGGGGTAGAGGATGGTCTTTTGTGCCAGGCTCTCCATCAGTCTTCAGCTTCTGGAAAGATCTTTGCATTTTTGCCAAGGGCAGTTCTTTGAAGCATGGGACAGTTGTACCTTCCAGCAGCCAATATTGATAGCAGGTGAGGTGAGTGCAAAAGCAAGGTGAAGGGACTCTTGGTGGGGCGCTCACAGCATCCACTACCACTAGAACTTGGCTTCAAATCCTATGCAACTAGAAAACCCAAGCTCTCAATACTGTGCTATATTATGAACATGAGATTTCTTGACATGATTAAGAAGTGCCATATTTTTATCAGTGTCTGGATTCCAAGTAGCGTACAGCCCTCCATTGTCACTCCCAAAGCAGGTGTGGATAAAATCTCCAACATTTTTCTCCCACAGTTCAAATAACTTGATCTCAGAGCCCCCTGGAGGTGCTGCCGAATCCAGGGCCCACTCATGGCCCCAACACTACTTGCTTCCGCTCCAGTTCACTCACAGCTGGTGCCTCCCACTTGCCTTTGGCCCCCAAGTTCATGATGAAGAACAGAGCCTGGGCAAGGGCTGCATTTGGGCATGTGTATCCCCGAGCCTCGCAACCAGCAATAAACAAGAAAGAGTGAGAAGAGAGAAAAACTTGTTAACACCATACTGTATCTAAACAAGCAATCCCAGATGGCATCCTTCATGCCTTCTGCCTCTGATAAGAAAAGATTGAGTGGGGAAAATAAGCAGCAGCTGACAAGCCATACCCAGCATGAAGAGCAACAGGAAGAACAGACACCAGCTCTGCATTCTGCCCTCAGCCATGGCTCAGCACCCAACCCGGAGGCCCGCCCGCCTGCACACACCTTTGGCTGTGCACTCTTTTGTGGAAGCAACAAATCGTGGAATGTTACAGACCGAAGGATTTTTCTTTCTAGTTCAGTGCTTAGTTTTCTGATGGAGACCGAGGCATGAAGCAGGAAGGTGATTTATTTAAGGACATTTTGCTACCAAAAAGACAGAGAAGGAATGAAATTCACAAGCTCCTGACTCCTGGTCACTGTTTTCCCCAGAACCCAACTTTAAGCATGTGAACATACATTTTTCTAATATACATATATATATGTACATGTTATTATATTCGACTATACGTATTCTAATATACATGTTATTCTATGATCCTGAGACTATAAAGCAAATTTGATCACTGTCTCTAAAATTGAGTCCTGGCTCAATTACTACATAGGGTGTGTCCTTATTCAAAGACACACATCTATGAAGCTGTATTCCCTACACTTCAGTTTCCCCATTGACAAACTGAAGATAATAATTGCACTGTGGAAGTTTGGGAAGTGTTGGACAAGATAGTCCTCGTTCAGAGCTTAGCACAATACCTAACACACAATGAACATTCAATGGAGTTAACACTCACTATCAATTATCTATTGACTTGGATAAAAAAACTAAATACCTTCTCTGTGCCAGGCACTGTGATAACTGGATAATCAATTGCTCTGGCGATACAAACATCAACACAACATGGCATCCTTCCTTAAAACTCAGTTCAGTTATTTTAAAATGCCATCTTGGAATTAAGCATAGCTCATGATACTTAAATATTTTAATATGGACATTGTTTATGTGACATGCAATAGGGCACGGATTTTAACAGGCCACTTGCAAAACACAAGTCAGCAACAGTGTTCATGCGTAAGAGCAGGATGTTGTGATGAGTCCATAGATACGTTATAAGATGATATAGGAGGAGCACCCTAATGTTGCCACTGGACAGAGACCGATTTATTATATCCAAATTAACCAGGCATCTAGGCCAGCTCCTATTTTCACAATGTGATCAATGTGACATACTCAGAGATAGTGCTGAAATGATGGAAGAATTTCAATGAAAATCCTATGAGCAAAGGTCGAAGGCAATGGTGTGGCTCTTCATACAAATGAGAAACCCAACTGGATTTGACTTTTTCCCCTTCCCTGCAGTTTCAGAAGATGGCTGAGTACTGCATCTCAGCTAACAGGCATTGAAGTCAGACAAAGGAAGAATTTCTGATAGTCAAATTCCAGAAAGCAAAGGTTAGGAAGTCATAGATGACATAAATGTGTCCTTTGAAAATGTGAAAATGTAGCAATTCTTTAAAAAGAGCTTATGATAATGGCATGGAAATGAGTCAAAATATGCAAATTAAATTCACTTGAAATATATGTCTTTAAAAATTAGGTGATAAATTGCTTTGTCAAATGCTTTTTGTGTGTGATTTACCGCCCATAAACCCCCATATTTAAATTCTAGTTCAAGATGATTTTCTTAAACTCAAATGAATTTTGAGAAGTAACTGGGAAGGTCAGAGGCAAGGCATTCCTCAAAACATGAGAAGGTGTGACAGTATTTTTAGTTTGTATGGAAAAAAAAAGAGTAATGAGGGTAATGTAGTGAAAGTGGAGGTACAGCAATATAGTATCATAAGAATCTTAGTAAATTAGATTGAGAGAAATGAAGCACTTTTATACTATAATGAGCTTAATATGAGATGTTTCCTAAGAGCAGGGAGCTCTCCTATCCTATTCTTAGTAATTAACACAGCTTGTTGAATGAATAAGTGCATATTTTCCTGAAACCCTGATGCACACTTTCATTGTAATTTGTCCTTAGAGATAAGCCTTAACTCTTCCAGGTACTAGAAGATGACAATGCATTTTGGATGAGATTCTGTTCTCTTAAAACCTGTAAGTTAGAACTTACAACATCTGATCATGTCTAAGAAGAGCTATACCCAGGCCTAGAACAGCAGTGAATAAGAGAAAGTAGGATGCAGCAAAAGATGGCGAGAACTAAGGCTAAGACTGCTACTGGGGAGAAAGAAGTTCAGAAAGCCAAAGTTTTAAGTTAAGCTGCCCAAGTCTAGGAAAACACAAGATCCCAAGGCTGAAAGACAGCAGAGAATGAAAAAGTGCCCCCCTAGGCAGAGATGGTATGGCATCAAAATCACCCATTAAATTGTATACATTAAATATGTGCAGGCTTTTGTATATGAGTTATACCTCAGTTATACCTCAGTTATGCTATTTTAAAAAGTGAATGGACACCGTAGCTGGTTTGGCTCAGTGGATAGAGTGTCAGCCTACGGACTGAAAGGTCCCGGGTTTGATTCCCAGTCAAGGGCACATGCCTAGGTTGCGGGCTCGATCCCCAGTGTGGGGCATGCAGGAGGCAGCCAATCAATGATCCTCTCTCATCATTGATGTTTCTCTACTTCTCTCCCTCTCCCTTCCTCTTTGAAATCAATAAAAAACATTTTTTAAAAAGTGAATGGGCACATGCAATGAATAAAAACTAGGTGTCCAGTCAAGAAAATGGGTGAGGACTCATAGCTCCTGACAAAGCAGCCTTAAACCTAGCAAAGGCCTGACTCAGACAGGAAGCCATTTGATATTCCTGCTGCAGCAAGCATGAATGATGATGAAAGGAGGGAACAGTACAGGATCCAGGACCTCAAAGTCTGCTAAAATATGGCAACTCCCTTCTCTGGGCTGCTTCTGAACCCACATATTGAAAACTATTGTGGAACCACAGTCAGCATAGCCTACCATGCTCCTAGCAAATTGATATACATTTTTCAAACTACCTGTAAATCCCCAGAACATTGATAATTCCCTGCCACTCATTTGAAGTCAAAGTGACCAATGCAGATGTTCCCAGTGCCTCTCTTCTTTCCTCTCATTGATGTATTTCTCTGTACAATGAGCTTTGGAATAAAGGAAATGGATTGTTTCCCGCATAATTTCTCTGTTTGCTTAAGTAGTGATAACACATCTTTGGTTTTTGTCAATGAACTTTCAGAGGTCTTAGCATACTATGAGTTCAAAATGTCAGTCAAAGGAACCACTTACAAACATTTTCTCACCCATTTGAACCGTTGGCTAAAATAATATCTAAAAACAGTGGGACAGCCACTGTTTTTGAGCATTGACCCATGAACAAGGAGGTCACAGTTCCATTCATAGTAAGGGTACATGCCCGGGTTGTGGGCTCAGTCCCGGCTGGGGGGCATGCAGGAGGCAGCTGATCAATGATTCTCTCTCATCATTGATGTTTCTATCTCCCTCTCCCTCTCCCTTCCTCTCTGATCTCAATAAAAATATATTTAAAAAATAAAACAAAATGAAAACAATGGAACAAGGGGATGGAGTATACAATAGATGCTCAGCAGATATTTCAAAGAGTGTAAATAAGAGAGATGCTCCAGACAGCCAAACCAATTGCTTGTCCCATGTAAGGGCTCATTTCCTTTTACAAAATTTTGTAATTGTATTTCAGAGGAGATTCATCTGCAGTTTCTCCTAGAATTCCTCCAAGAAAAAAGCAATTCATTTTACCTTGTTCCATGTGTTGTCAGAAAGTTCTTATGACCAGAGGAAATGTGACTCCCTAGGCCTTATCATCTTTGATGCTAATTCTACCTTCTATAAGAACACTTTGATATATGAAAATCTTTAAAATATTGGGAGACATTTTCCCAATCAGACAAAGACAAATCCCCAACTCTGATTTATTTTTCCTCTGTGTTATTAAACTTAAATCTGCATGTCTTATTTTCATGTCGCTCAGCATTCCAGATATTCCCTTTGAGTAGATTCGGTTTGTCAGCATCCTTCTGAAAATGTGCCACCCGCACAGAAACTCCATGTTCCAGGCCTGTCCTAATCCATGCAGGGAATTTCAGGCACTTTCCTTCTGTCATTGATGCAACATGGGTTTGCATTAATTCTTCTGGCTGTGCAGTACACTCCTGACTCACTGAGTTGCCAATTAAGCTAAGTCTTGAGGGGTTTTGTTCTGTTTTGTTTGAAGTTTATTGATTGATTTGAAAGAGAGGTAGGTAGGGAAAGCGAAAAAGGGGGGAGGGTGGGAGAGAGAGGGAGAGAGAGAGAGAGAGAGAGATTTGTTGTTGCACTTATGCATTCATTGGTTGTTTCTTGTATGCGCCCTGACCTGGGATAGAATCTGCAACCTTGGCATATGGGTACAGTGCTCTAACCAACTGAGCTACCTACCCAGGGCAAAGTATTTTTTTTCAAATATATGCTTCTAAGCAACTACATCTGCTCTAGTTAATTGTTTTAAACAAATATTCAATGAATAAATACAAAAAAGCAAGTATATATACCTTTCTTATTGATAGTAGCTTAGCCATTAGATGATAATCCAGTAGAAATAAAATAGGAGAATATTATTTTTACAGAAGAATATTATTTTTACAGAAGAATATTATTTTTGTTGGAAAATATAAGTCTAGACTAATATTGACTTTCAAGTTTATTAAATAAATTATCCAGTCACATTTAATTGTTACATCTGTAGTGGCTCTGACTTTTAATTTATACCTGACCTCATTTAGATAATTATTTTAGAAAAATCACTAGTAACATAATGTCATTCAGACCACAAAATATCTTTACCAGTTAAATTCCTCGTTTGCTGAATGGTTTCAAGAGTTTTTAAACACCACTGAGAATATAGGTCATTAGTAATTTGGTTGTCAGCCTTGAGTACCATATAAAATTTGGATCAAATTAGTATAAGGCAAGTGATTTAAAAGTGATTTGAAATTTTCTGATATGTTTTTGCTTAAAATCAGATTGCTTGTTTTGCTTTAAAAATAATTTTCTTATCTTGAATTTGGAAGCAAATTTCTTGACAGATTAGAGTCAGGAAATCAGCACCCTACGTTGTTCTTATATAATATTACTTTTCCTATTTTAGCTCAAAAGACAGTTGAGAAATCAAGATGCAGTCTACTTTACTATTCATAGGTTAAATGAAATGTATTTTAAAATAAAGCTTGACTAAAAATACCAAGTCCTTACCCCTGTGATTACTTGAGAGAAACCTACAGAGCTCTGAGCACATTTCACAGGATAAATATGTGAATCCAGAGGGTAAAAAAGAGCCATACAGAGAAGAAAGAGCATCGGACAAATTCTCACAACTGAACATGACAACACTCTATGTCTTTTCCTTAACGCCTCCACAGCAAGGGTTGTATGCAAAATAATTCCTTTGGTTAACCTGGGTAGCAGAGATTTAGAAACCCCAGATGTCTCTTTGTCCCCTGGCCACAAAGTAAGACAACTCACCTCTGTTCCCTGAAGAGGAATAATTTTGTACGTTTCAACTAGAAGCCATCACTCCCTTGGAGCTCTCTCAGTCAGGTATAGACAACCAAGGGGATGGATCCTCAGGTGAACACCCTTCTGTGGCTACAAGAAACATTTTAGAATGACATCATTGTAGGAGCACGTGTTAATAAATACATTCGTATCCTTACGTACGTGCAAGCCAGTGCACTCATATCTACACACGCAGATAATTATATATCTCTAGGTTTAATTGGACAAAACGGGTCTATTGTGTGAGAACAGGCCATAGGAAATCTGTCTGACAGTTACAAGTATCAGGGACGGCCTAGCGCGACATAATGAATCACTGTTGTTGAACGAAATAGCACAGACCAGCTATTATTTCCTAGATGAAGGTGAGGTTATTCTGGCTCTTTCGGTGATTGTAAATAAATCTTTTGCAATGTCCTGGAACCCGATCAGCCAACAAGAGAAAGAACAGTTGTGAAGCTTCTAAGCTGTCTGACCACAGCCTGCACTGAGGTGGGAAAATACTCTCCTTGAAAGTCATCTTCCTCACACCTTCCGCATTTACAGGTTTTGGATCCAAAGTGTCGCACCGCCCCTACCCACTACGGTCCCCCTTATAAATGGAACAGAAGTGTTGTCCTCTTTACTGGGAAAGGTTCTCCGAAGTGTTCAAGTTTTCCTTTCATTGGATTGCAAGCAACAGTTTCATCTGGTGCCAACCGGCAGAAGCAGTGTGATCCTGGCTCTAACAGGAAAAGGTGGTGGGCCAAGTGGTACACAGCCCCGGGGACAGGAGAATGCTGCAATCAGTGTTGGAACCACCGCATCTGATATACGGGCAAGGCATGCGGAGAATGCTGCTGAGCCCAGCCACACAGCCAGGCTTGTCTCGGTGAAGTCCTTTGTAGTAAAAGACAAGGTAGATGCTGGCTGTCCCTGGCTCAGGATTTGCATGGAGAAGTTTCTGTGTCCATGTGACTCTCTTTAATTTGTGAATCAAAGGGTCTGAAAAATATGGGGAGGAAGCAGGCAGGAACAAAATGTCCAGACTGGTGTTTGCCATTTAAAAAAAAAAAAAAAAGACAATTTAGAGCAACATTGGATGGAAAAATAACCCTATCTTTAAAAAAAAAAAAGTTTAAATTTTCAAGTCCTTGTCAACGCACAAGTCTACTTCTAAACTCCACAAGTCACTGCAAGGCTCAGAAATCCATGGACAAACATATTCTGCTAACACCCCTCTGACTAATGTGTATTGTATTCTGGACCTGTGCTGTCCAATACCGTAGCCACCAGCCACATGCAGCTCTTTAAATTCAAATTAATTCAAAGTAAATAAATTAAAAATTCAGTTCCTTGGCCACACTAACCACAGTCAATTGTTCCATAACTACAGGTGACTATGACTCTCACATTGGACAATACAGAATGTTTCCATCATGGCAGAAAATTCTACCAGAGAGTACTATTCTAGAATATTCACAAGATTTGTGAGTTTCTCACAGATTTCCATGGGAAGGTATAAAAAGAGCAACACCATCATGGAGCCACCAGAAATGGTGCTCCACAGTTAATATTGTGTGGGAACCATGATGCCCCATGAGAGAAAAATTCTCTTTAAAAAATACTCCATTCTCTGCCCTGGCTGGGTGGCTCAGGTGGTTGGATCATTGTCCCCATACACCAAAAAGTTATGGGTTTGATTCCTGGTCAGGGCACATATGTAGGTTGCAGGTTCAATCCCTGGTTAGGGCACATATGGGAGACAGCCAACTGATGTTTCTCTCTCACATTGATGTTTCACTCTTTCCCCCTTCTTTATTCTCTAAAAATCAATGAAAACATATCCTGGGGTGAGGTTTAAAGAACAAAAGCAAAAACAAAACCAAAAAACTCCATTCGCTACCCCCTTCTGAGAAAATAGTAATGCCCGTGAAAGCTTCTGAGATGCCCCATACTAGAGAAACTTGCTTGTCATTGACTGACCCAAGTAATTCCAACATAATTTGAACACATACCTTCTACTTACAAGACAGCTATTAACTTTCTACAGAATTCTGGTTCCATCAAGGATTTTGCCATGGAAGGAGCTCAAGCCAAGACTCTATATCGCTTGCCCATCTACAATCCAGCAGACAATTAGGACAGTTCCAAACTAGAGTAAATTTACTAGGGTCTGCCTGGGTCAGAATTTTTGCTTCATGAATTTAGGGATATCAAGTTGGCAGGGGAGCTCAGCAGCGAATGTGAAGTAAGGTACTTCTCAAGTGTGATTCCTGAAAATATTGACCAAGTACATATTGCTCTGGAATCAAGACTGTCAGATAATCTATCGTGGCTTTATCTCCAATAATCCTATGCCATAGAGTTCTCATATTTCATAAAATTTGCTGAGCCATGCTTGTCAAGTGGGATTCCTAGCTGGATTTCTCTGTGTACATGAGTGCCAGCATTCTTAATCTACCCAGCTGACAGAGACTTAAAATTTCTTAAGAAAGAGAGAAACAATTTCTAAGCAAGTCATGTGTTCTCAGATTCCTGACCCCGCATCTGTGGGCTGGGGGGCAGAGGGTGTTGCTGAAGAGACTTGAAGCTGCTGCCACAGAAATGCTTTGGTTTATATATTCCAAGTAGCAGAACCAAAATTTTTTCTTTCTCCCCCCAAGTTTCTTTTCTTCCAACCTCTCCTTTCTTCTCTTCCTTTCTTTCCTTCTCCCATTGAGTTAGACAGCTCTGATGGAGTCATTGCATCTAAGGACTCTCACTGTCCATGGCAGCCTCCTTGAAGAGTATGTCAAAGGAAAGAAGGAGCTGCCTAACATCTCCCCTCTGGGAAACATCAGCAGCTCCTCTTACAATTGTACCCCTTGGAATGTATGCTGTGCAATCTGAATAGAGAATTATAAAGTGAAATTAACTCTATACAGATTTCTGTTGTTTTTGTTTTGTTTTGTTTTGTTTTGTTTTCCTCTCTCTGTTATGTCTTCTCCCCTGAGAAATTTGGCCTTCTGAAGGTACTACAGCTATGAGTGTTAATACAAAAAAAGGGGGGGGGAGAGGAAAGGAAGAAAATCTTTGCTGCTTACACTAATACCACTAACATGAGGATTCTTGTTTAGAACGGTGCTCTTCAAGCCTCAGACTAAAGGCTTATTCAAGATGACAGCAGTATTCAATTAATAATATATTTGAGCATTTTAACTTTAAAATATAGCATAGATTATACCTTCAAAGTAAGTGGTACATTATAAATGAAATATAAAGAACAAAGTAAACAAAACTGAAACACTCATAGACACAGAAAACAGACTGATGGTTGCCTGAGGGGAGGAGATTGAGGGACTGGGTGAAAAAGGTGAAGGGATTAAGAAATACAAATTGGTAGTTACAAAATATTCATGGGGATGTAAAGTACAGCATAGGGAATATAGTCAATAGTATAGTAATAACTATGTATGATGTCAGGTAGGTACTGGAAATATTAGGAGGAATCCTTTGTAAAGTATATGATTGTCTAAACACTATACTGTACACCTAAACCTATTACAGAATAATATTGAATGTAAGCTGTAATTAAAAAATAAAATTTATTTTAAAAAGTAAGTGGTATACGGTAAAAGAAAGCTAAGTTAGAATGTTTATGCTTATTGGCTAAATTTGTCCAGTATTTATATTTGCAATACAAATTGTGAGATTAAAAGGGTAATAAATTAACTATTTATAAGAAATTTTTATAACAATACAGAGTGCTTATACATTACCTATTGCTGTGAATCAGCCACAACCCAAGAGAAGATGTTTAAAAATATCCAATGTCTGCCAGTTTAAAGGAATCAAAGTTAGTAAATAAAATTCCAGCAAAAAAAAGTATCATTTTGCACAATGTTATAATTAGGTCATTCCCCAGGTGTTTTAAAAAATACTAGACAAGTCTAAGTATATTCTGACCATATAGTTCCTGCCTCATCACATTAGTGATTTATTCGGTGGCACTAATTCAACAGAGATTCTCTTCCATGATTTGCAAATTTTTGTACTTTGGCAATATAAATTGTGCTACAGCCTAACTGACTCACAGATTCTTATTCATCTTTGAAGACATGACCTGGATAGATAGCTCTGTAATAAAAGCAAGCACAACAAAACTGTTTTTGCTGAGAAAAACCCCATGAGCCAGCAAATATAAAAGAAAGCTGGGAAAGTAAATATTGCGTTGGTGGTAATACAAAATGATGTGAGTAAAGGTCCTCCCAATAGACATTTTTGAGGCTCTCATGCATGACGGTGGGTTGAAGTGCTGTCTTTTATTCATTCAGTAACTAGAAGCAGAATGAGTTTGCTGGATTCCTTAATTAACTAATTTCAAAATAGCCTCAAATTACCCCATCTTTTTGCTTCCACAGATTGCACCAGCTTTTGTTGTTTGGGGTGACTCTAGGCATAGTTTTTCACAATACGAGCCCCTGGAGGAGTGTTCTTGTGAAAGCAGGTTTTCTACAGTCTCGGTGTACCTGCATTTCCAGGGTCTATTGCCCCACTCTTGCCTCTGCTGCCCGTGAATCCTACCTCTCCCCTGACTTCAGATACCTTCCCTCAAGTTTTATGTTCCAGCAAAGGAACAAAATGGAAAGAAAGCAAGAAATGAGAATTACATGCAATTTTTGTCCTTTGCTTCCTAAAGCTGAAAGTACACTTTAGTGATAAGAGGTTTTACCGTTTTAACTACATCCACCTCTGTTTCTATCAATACTTACAGAATCACACACACTCACTCCAGTGATTTGTCCTGTAATAGCTTCGTTTAGATCAGCGGTTCTCAACCTGTGGGTCGCGACCCCTTTGGCGGTCGAACGACCCTTTCACAGGGGTCGCCTAAGACCATCCTGCATATCAGATATTTACATTCCTATTCATAACAGTAGCAACATTATAGTTATGAAGTAGCAACGAAAATAATTTTATGGTTGGGTCACAACATGAGGAACTGTATTTAAAGGGCCAGAAGGTTGAGAACCACTGGCTTAGATCATGGAACCTCCACTCACCCTTTCAGAGTCATCAATCGGCTCCACCTTTCACTTGCTCCTCAGTGTTCCTGTAAGAAAAGCAACAACGCATCAACCAGCAGCAAATAATTAGTACAATGTAAACATGTGTACCTGTGAAATTAGCCAAGAAGGAATGAAAGTAAGAGAAAACACATATCTTCCCAGCCTTGCTAATTTTTTACCCGTGGTCTATTTTCACTAGTGGGACTTTTCAGACTCTAATCTTCTGTTAATTCCAGATGAGGAATTAAAATTTAGGAAAGCTAATTACTAAAAGGTCCTTGATGTACTGCTCCCAAAGATGTATTTATTGTTTACTGGCTACGTGTGTGTTTTACTTTGTTAACATGACTATACTTGCTTACTTCACATATTATGACATTTGTTTGTCTTTCTCCAGATCGATTCTAAATTTATTCGTCTTTGTCTCCATCTTCTAAAAAATACATGGTAGACACTTACGTTAAATATATATTAGTTTTCATTTCATTTTTCCCAGCAGAGGTGTGTGTGGATGGACGTGTGCCTGTACATGTATGGTTCAGAATTCAGATGAATGATGATTTATTTTGAGCAAAGACATGCGCACACACATTGCTCATATATACTCATTTTTAACTAGGACATAGGAAAATATGGCAAAAGCAATGTGATGTTTCAACATTATGTGTATATGAAAATCAGACTGATTTCGAGCTACCAGAAGTTATGATGTATTTTCCTACTTTAAGACACAGCATACTTTGTCTCCAGATCAATTTTATTGGATCCTGATTTTGATTTTGTTCCTCTTCTGGTTAGAAACCTCCACGGACTCATTGCCTACATATTAAAATCTATATACTTTAGCTTTCTTTTCATGCTTACATCTTTTCCACTCCATTTCCCATTATCCTGTCATTCCCTGACCTTGCTTACTCCACAACTCCAACTCTGCACCTCTGTTTCTGCAATATCACACCCACCCTGGAATCATATTTTCCCATCTTTGCATGTCCAGATGCTACCTATCCTGCATGGCTGAGGTCAAATGCCATCACTCCCTTCGGGAAGATTTCTTGGTCATCCAATTTAAAATTAACTGCTCTTCTCTCAGTGTCTATAGCATTTGCATCTTCTCTGATCTCCCATAACATGTGTATTTCTGGCTTGTTTATCTTGCTAAACTGGCATTTATAGAGTATCAATAACCAAGCATAGTCAATGTGTCAAGGGTGTGCTTGTCTAGTCAACTCAGTCAGAGCTCTCTTTAAGAGAGAAACAGCAAGGGGGAAATAAAAAGGAGACATATGTACTACTCTTTGTAATATGTTAAGCAATAAAACAAAATAAAAAAATTAAAATTAAAGAAAAGAGAGAGAGAAACAGCAAGTGTTGGTTGGATGCATTCTAAAAGGATGTTTTTCACTTAAGGATTTATGTGACCAAAAAAAAAAAAAAAAAAACCAAGCAAACAAACAAACAAACAAAAAACAATTGAGGAGAAAGTAAACCATATAACTAGACTCTGTAAGGTACCATCAATCCAATTCACAAGTAACAAATGAATGTCCGTTTACTAACTGTTAACAATCCCATAGACACATACAAACATTCAGTGAGCCCTAGCTGATGTGGCTCACTTGGTTGGAGCACTATCTTGTTCACCAAAAGATAGCGGGTTCCATTTCCAGTCAGGACACATTTCAAAGTTGTGGGTTCCATCTCAGTCAGAGGTTGTCTGGGAGGCAACTCATTGATGTTTCTCTCTCTCTCTCTCTCTCTCTCTCTCTCTCTCTCTTTCTCTATCAATATCAATATCAATAAAAATAAATGTTTAGTGAATTATGATTGATATGCATGCTCAGTGTAATTATAATTTAAGTTGGGTGTTGGTGAAATCTTTAGCCAGAAGTCACTGGGCAAGAATTATATCTTCACTTCATCCATCATCCCGACTTTTTATTGCCAACTTCAAATATCTGTGTGTGCAGCTCACAGAGATCTTCACTCTCCCAGACATTTCTTTGTTCGGGTGGCAATATCAGAATCTCCAAAATGCCCACTCTAACATTCTCAATTTCTTTCTCAATAGTTGAACGTCGAGTGTTTCAATTCTGCTAACTACTCCAATTTCCTTAAGCAATTGCTACCGGAGTCATAGGTGGGGAGATAGTAGGTGTTACATCTGAATCTCTCAGCATTTTGGCTTCTCTGATACTCCCAGTCCTGGTCTTAGTGACAGTCCCCATACCAGATTGACATGTTGAACTAACCTAGCCCCTAATCATACAGGTTTCTAATGCTGGCTTGCAATTCTGTTTCTATGAAAGGGAGCTGCGTTAGCTATCTGCAGAGTACACACATCCCAGCTGAAGTTCAGGATCCATGCTTCCCATGTGCTGCCCTTGGATACTGCCTTGATTCTCAGCCCAAGCTTCAGAGTACAGCAGTTGTTGACAGGGAAGTGACAGTGGTTCAAAATGATTGCAGACAAGCCTCACCAGGGGTTAAAGCAGGAGACAATCACACTAAAGGACATCCGTGTGAAGCAGGTTGAGCTGCTCAAACAACTTCACACTCTTTTTATAAATTTATCTTTATTGTTGAAAATATTACAGATGTCCCCCTTTTTTCTCCATTGACCCCTTCTAGCCCACACCCGCCCACCTCCCCAGGCCTTTACCACACTACAACTTCACACTCTTGACTTCCATGCCAGAGCAAATAACTAGAGAGGGGAAACCATCAACCTTTGGTAGCTTTTAAGAGGAGAGAAGGCAGAAAAGGATGAGATGAAAGAACACACCTAGTACAGCCAAGCATTTATCCCCAAACCCACAGGAAGCTTTTGTTTTCCCAGAAGGCTAACAGGGTGCACTGTTGTTGACAATGTTAATAATGCCTGGTACCCTAAAGCAAAATTGGTGATTAATAAACACTTGACATAAATTTCTTCTTCTGCCTTACATCTTTGTGGTGCCTACCCAAGGATGGCATTTAATGAGTGATCCTTGCCTAGTTTTTTTCAATTCTGGGAGGACTGTTCATTCTAGTTAGCATTTCAACTGTTGTATATTAACTAGTCTCATGTTAAGATGGCTTCATACATTATTCATCCAGTTGTATTACAAGAAACTTGAAGGACAGCTCTGCAGTCTTCCTATCCCTTCATTATTAACCCTTACAGAATAGGAATTTAATTAATAGTTTTTGGTTACAATTATAACCAGAGTTTTACTCCTTAACATTCCCGTATTTTGGAGCGTTTTATACTTGACTGTTTTATTTTGGGCTGGTACATGTGCTCTGTGTGCCAGCAGCAAAAAGGATGCCATACTGACATAGTGTTTCTTTAAACAGTTCTTTCATCCACCCTTTTTGTGGTCACCTCATGGCAACTCATCAGATTAAATGGTTATTTATGAATCTTAAGATTGCTTTCAACTTGGTCCAACCGGTAAAATTCTATTAAGATGAAACTTGTTTTAGTGCCAGTGGATTAGTTATATCCTATATCCTAATTAATGATCTTTTATCATTTATGCCTTCTTGGAGGTGTCCTGAAAGGAAGGGAGGGGAGGAGAAAGGAAGGCAGGGAGGAAGGGAGGGGAAAGGGGAGGAAGAAGGGGAGGAAGGGAAGGAGGGAAAAGGGGAGAAAAAGAGAGAAGGAAAGAAGAAGAAAAGAATGGGAAGAAGGAAGAAAAAGCAAGAGAGAAACTTTATGATATAATAGTCCCAATATATTTTATTATCAAATCTGATTATATACAAAAAGTCTTATCTGAAGAAATAAGGAGAAATTTAAAGTTCCTTAAAACTCAGTCAATTAATTCTTCAGGCTGTTTGACCAACTTAAGCTCAAGGATGTTTACACTTTAGAGTGACCAATTTGGTCATTGGTATTCAATCTACTGGCGCATGACTGGATCATTGTAAAAGATTTCTCTAAATTTTGTTATTGATGTCAACCTGGAAATTAATAGTTAACAGAATTATGCCACTATTGCTATGAATTAACTTGTGTCTTGTCGGACCTGAATAATTAAGGTCTGTCTCTAGAAGGAAACAGTCCTTCTCATCCTTGCATATTTAACTTCTTTAGTATTTGGTGTTTACTGAGTTGCCTTTGGCATTTCCTAGCACCTTTTAGAGGAACAACTCTACCAAATATTTTCAAGCACAACACAGATTGTAAAGAACACCTGTAAGTTCTGTCTCTCCTTTGTATGGTTCACATTCTAAAGAGCAAGTACACAAACGTTTCCCTAATCACCTTCTAAGAACTTTGTTTTCCTTTCTTGGGATTATTTGGCTTTTTATTCTGCTCTTCCTACAGCAGTGAGGAGAAGCTTAGCATAGTTTTCAGACTGGTTAGAGATGGAAGTTAAACATCTCTGTCTCAATGTTTCGGCAAACATGGGAAGGTCCGGAATTAAGAGTTAGACAAATATTTATTATTCATTCACCATGTGACTGGTTCTTAGCACAATGATTGAAACAATGTCCAAATCCTCCTCTTCACTTAACACTAAAATCCAGGGCCACCTTTTCCACGAAGCCTTCCTGACTTACTGGTTGCTTCCTATATTCTTTTTCATCATCATGACATCCCATGGTACTTTTTGTTTATGTCATGTGTGTTGGCCCTTGACTGTTAATCTGCCATCTATTGTTCCATGATTACTTTCTTATGTCTAAGATTTCCTCCCCAGTGACAGTGCAAAGTCTCTGGTGAAACACCTTTAGATCATATTTGACTATAAAGCTGAAGAAATGATTTGTCTCATAAAGATACATGAAGTTTGACACCCAAGTGAGAGCTCTCACCTCCCAAACAGTCACTGTGTTATAGTATCCTTGCACTGCAAGCAGGTTGCCAGGGCTCAAAACTATCTAGGGACCTGCCCTAAGAATCTGTGGCCCGCCCAACAGGTTGCTGGAATATTCCCTAAGATGACAAATCTTTGACTTTTGAAGATGGATTTGGGTTTTGGAAATGGCCACGAGTCATTTGGAGCCTGGACTTAGAAATTGCTCTATGATTGAGAAGGGCTTTAGTTTCTAGTGAGGAATAAAGTGAGACGCTAAAATGGGGGCACTGATTTTTGTGTGTTATTTATAAACCAGCTGTGATGGCAACAGTAGGGGGGGGGTGCGTGCGGGTAGTGACACATGTTTTAAATCGTGACACTTCATTATTCTAAGGGTATTTCTTCCAAAGGTGACTAATGGGAAGGAGATGGTTCCAATTTTAAATATAATTTTAAATATAATGACTGTTTAAATATAAATTTTTAAACAATTTTTTGTTTAAAAAATTGGTCCTACTGTTTCATACATATACCTCCTAGTTCTTCTGCATCTGTATCCAGCTCAGTACTAAGCCAGAAATTATAAACAGAAAGTACTACATACTCTGGAGCCAGATTGCCTGGGCTTGAAGCATGCCTTTGCTGCTTGCCTGCTGAGTGATCTAGGATGGGTAACCTAACCTCTCTGTGCCTCAATTTCCTCTCCTGTAACATGGCATGGGTTTCTATGAAGATTAAACAAGTTAATATATGTGCAGTGCTTAGAAGCATGCCTGGCACATAGCATTCACTATAGTATTAGTTACTACATTAGAATGAACTAATTAGGATTAACTATTATCATAGTATTCACTATAGTATTAGTTACTTCATTAGAATGAACTAATTAGGATTAACTATTATCATAGTATTCACTATAGTATTAGTTACTACATTAGAATGAACTAATTAGGATTAACTATTATCATAGTATTCACTATAGTATTAGTTACTACATTAGAATGAACTAATTAGGTCAGGTTTTACATATGAGATCTTTTTGAACTGCAATACTGGAGGGCCTTCAAATGCTCTCTCCATGACGCCATTGCTTACTGCCTGGGCACTGGGTCTGCCCTGGCATTTGAAAACAGGGGACCCTCAGTGTGAAGACACCAAGAGTCAGAAGTCATCACATCGCACTGGGAGATGCCTGGTCTTGGCAGAAAGCAGCCCACCATGCACAACTGTAGCCAGAAAGGAGCTTAGAAAGAGGCTCCATAAAATATCTGGGTTCTGGATGAAAGCACCATACAAGTAAAATGGCTTTAAAAAGTCTGGCTGCCTCGTTACTATTCCTCCCAACATTCTGCCATTTATAGCCACAGCCATTAATTACCCTGCAAAGTAGATGTACTCACCTACCCCTTCGCTTACCCCAAGTAAATTAGAAGCCAAGAGAGAGGGGGGTGGAGGAGACTCAGTTCTCCAGTCTCTGGCGCAGGGGAAAATGCTGTTTTTCCTCATGGATCATGAAGCACCAAGGACAAGCAAGCCCGCTTTCACTTTGCCACAGCCTCGGAGAGCTGACCATGTGAGTAGGAAGACCCTCTGACTCTCCAGAAATGGGGCAGCTGCCCTTGCTTCCCGCCATCCTGGAAGTGGGTGGCCTCTAACTGACGGCCTGTTAGTGTTGCAAACATGTATTGTGTTGAGTCCATCATCCTGTTTAACTTGGCATCACCTACAACCACTCCAACATTTTGTGAATGAGATGACTGCCAAATCGGTATGTTTCTGATTCAGTCACACTTAACCCATTATCCCTAAGTGTGTTCCTGCTGCTTGTACCTGTGATGACGAACCCTGCCTTCGGTCTTTTTTTTTTTTTAAGTAAGACTGTCTACGTTTTCTTTCTGTCAAGGAGATTGAAAGCCATGAGTCTCTATCCAAAACCTTTTCAGGATCTGCAGTGGCATTTTCAGTGGGAAATTGGCAAGGTCTTATGTGTGAATGAAGACAAAGAAAGCCAGTGAGCAGTTGAAGCCCCAGGATTGAGCGTCTGCTTGTCCACATGTCGGAGAGGAAATGTGCAAATCTTCCTTCAACTCCTAACAGAGTATGTCTGTCTGAAACGCATGAGGTCTGGTGCATTTTAAGAATTTAAACAGAGGAGAGAGAAAATAAAAACACCTAAAGCATCAATGCAAGCTTGTCTAGAAATATTATTCCTTTAACAACTGTGTGTTGTCACACCCTTCCTCGGCTGCCTCCAACAGAAAATGGAAGAAATGACATAGGTTGTGTCTATACCGTGCCAAACATCTGGGTTAGATTCAGTCTTGATGTTTTGATCTCATAGAGACATAGGGTTATTTTTTTTTTAGCACCATCTGTGAAGCTGACATAATCTATGTCAGCTAGGGTAGTACAATCACCAGCCTGCAGAGACTTCTACCAGATCATAAAATTTTCACCAGCCTTTCTCTCAGTGACTACTGTTTTATCAACATTTTAATAAAATTAATCACTTCCTTGGAAATGAAGCTTTTGAGGGATCTTAGTGAGATGGCTATTTTAGAAGCAAAAGCTCTAGTAATCTTGCTCAGAAGAATCCATTTTGACAATGGTGATTCTGGAGTGATCAGGCAAGCTTTCGCTTTCCAACTCCGCTTTTGGATTCCATGACATGCCATGAAAACTACCAAGAGATTCAAAGAGGTAATGATGTATGACAGCAAGATTATGGATTTGGGATTCAGATAAACTGCTTCAATGGTTTCAGTACAGCTAGAGCTAAAATAGATATGTGAATACACTTCCTCATAGATCCCATTTTTGGAATTTGATTGTGTTTAATTAATATTACTCAGTTACTGAAACAGAAGTAAAGGTGAATCATGTAAGTCTTTGATATGAGTCACCATTACTTCTGTATTTGACAATATATCATGTTGGTATTTTCATGCAGATTCTTTTGTACTTGTGGCATTATTTTAAAATTCTTTCCTACAACTTCCTGTCTTCACACCAGCTTCTCTAATCTGATTTTAATTCAGCAGTGTCACAAATATCCTGTGTGGAAAAGTCAGCACCTCCAGTCTTCTCCAGATCTTATTTGGTCCCTTGAAAATATTAATGAATGAGGTTGCAATACCTTGTGAAGTTTATGCAGGGGTGTGTGTGTGTGTGTGTGTGTGTGTGTGAGAGAGAGAGAGAGAGAGAGAGAGAGAGAGAGAGAGAGAGAGAGGGTTATATGGCACTTGATTCCTTTTCTCCTTGAGTGTGTATTTTTCTAATGCTTTGTCTCATGTGTGTTCATAGAGGGCAGAAATGATTAGCTTTCATCATTTTTTAACAAGGGAGGACACATCCAGTGGGAATATGTTCTGTTATTAAAGGTGGATGATTTGCTATGTCTGAGTGGCAGAACTTAAGGTCTATTGTGTATATTTCCTATCAACTGCTTCCATGGCTTCAGTCACCAAGTAGTTGATTCTTGTGTTTTGGTACCTGTATGTTGGGATTTCTGTTCCCTCCAGTGAATTAGTGGTGTTTTTATTCTATGTTTAGAAATGTCCAAACATGTTTTCTCTGACTGATATTATAATAATTCCCAGAAGAAAGGTAACATTTTTGACTTTTTATTTTAACACTTTGTTCTGACCCATCATTGAAGAAACCATATTTCTTCCTTAACTTCATCAATTTTAAAACACACATAAGATACCAGATTAAGTGGTATTAAAGGTGCCACAGAAATATGGCTAATATTACAGTGACCCTATATTTACAGATGAGTATTATATTTATATGCAGGATTAAGATGGAATTTTCTAGGCGCTGATTCAGCATTAGTCAATTATTGGGATCAAGTAGAGAAGCCATGCTGGTAAAACCAAAGAATCTGTAGCAATCAAATATAATGTAAATGAAATTACATATAAAGTTGAGAGGACTATCTTCAAGAGTATGAAAAAATGATTCTTGAATATGCATACCTAAAGAATATTAGTCTATAAGCCCTGGCCAGGGTTGCTCATGTGGTGGGCATCCTTCTATGCACCAGGAGGTTGCTGGTATGATTCCAGTCAAGGGCACATGGCCCGGTTGCAGGCTCCATTTGAATTAAATCTATAAAATATATGTGAGAAAAAGTTTACTATGGTTCTAAAAATAAATATAAATCTTGATAGTTGGTGAATTGGTTACTCAATAGGGGTACCAAGTGGAGCTATTGAAACAACTTCCATCTATATTTAGAGAAAAAAAATCTAGGGGTTATGTAATGCTCTTTAGATTTTATTTTTAATTTTTTAATATATTTCAAATTCAGTAATACAACCACGTACAATTCTTATATTTAACATATTTGTTAGTTTGTTGTCACAATCTTTCAGGTTACATAACGACGTTAATGATGACACCAAAAATGAGGTCCAGCCCTAGCCTCATTTGGCTCAGTGGATAGAGCGTCGGTCTGTGGACTGAAGGGTCCCAGGTTCGATTCTGGTCAAGGGCACATGCCTGGTTTGCGGGCTTGATCCCCAGTGGGGGGCGTGCAGGAGGCAGCCAATCAATGATTCTCTGTCATTGTTGATGTTTCTCTCTCTCTCTCCCTCTTCCTTCCTCTCTGAAATCAAATATATATATATACTAGAGGCCCAGTGCATGAAAATTCATGCACTGGAGGGGGGGGTCCCTCAGCCCGGCCTGCCCCCTCACAGTCTGGGAGCCCTCAGGGGCAGGAGGCGAGGCGACCCGGTGATCAGGGGAAGGTGACTCCCCATTACACCTCGGCTGCTGCCACTGCCGGCAGCGCAAGCCTCGGCCGGCCCTGGTTACCTGAGCCTCGGGCCGACCCTGAGCGGCTGGGGGGCTGAGGGGACTGGGGGACTCCAGAGGCAGCTGCACACCTGCCACCCTGGCAGTGCTGAGGGGACTGGGTGCCGCCATCTTGTGGCTGTGGGCATTGCCATCTTTGAGGGTGGGGCAGTAATTAGCATATTCCCTCCTTATTGGCTGTGGGCGCCGCCATCTTTGAGGGCAGGGCAGTAATTAGCATATTCCCTCTTTATTAGATAGGATATTCATTCCAGAGGAAAGCACATGGAAACTACAGAGTATGTACTAGGTGCTCAATAAACCTTGGCCATTTTCACTATTTTATAATCAAGCAATTCTTTTTTATATCCTATTATTTGTCACCTTTATAAATGATCACCAAATAGCTTAACTGAAAGTAATGTAGCAGGAAGGAAGTGGGCTTTAAATTAAGAGGCACGTGCCTGCCTTATTTTAGGGTGTCGGGAAACATCTCAAATTTAGTTATCTCACTTTTTTTTAATAATCCTCACCCGGGGATATGTTTGCTTGCTTGTTTGTTTGTTTTTCATTGATTCTAGAGAGATGGAGAGAGAGAAACATTGATGTGAGAGAGAAACATGGATCGGTTGCCTCCCATACATGCCACCATAGGGGACTGAACCTGAAACCTAGGTATGTGCCCTGATCTAGAATCAAACCTGGGACCCTTCCATGCACAGGATGATGCTCTAACCACTAAGTACACTGGCCAGTGGCTCATTTTGGTTGGAGCATTGTCCCATGCACCAAAAGGGTTGCAGGTTCAGTCCCCGTGGGGAGCCATATGGAAAGCAACAGATCCATGTTTCTCTCTCACGTGGATGTTTCTCCCCTCCTCTCCTCTCCTCTCTCTTCTCTCCTTCCCTCTTTTTCTCTCCCTCTCTCTCCTTTCCTCTCTAAAATCAATCAGCATGTCCTCAGGTGAGGATTGAAAAATATATGAATGAATGAATGAATGAATGAATGAACGAATGAAGAGTGCCTCTTGCACCTGTCTGTCAGGGATCCTTTGAAGACAAATGAGACTTTGAGTGTAAAAATATGCAAAAACTCCAGACCTAATACCTCTGACTTTCATTTTAGTTATTTGCCACTGACCTCAGAGGTCCTTGAAATAAATACAGGGTGGGGTAAAAGTAGGTTTAGAGATGTACATACTCGAAACACAGATGTATCCTTGTATTACTACTTATTAGTTATTGTATTATTTTCCATGGGAACTGTAAACCTATCTTTCGCCCCACCCTGCTTGTTTCTAATTTTGTTTGGACACAAATTTGAATCCACATGATTTCTAAGTAAAGAAAAAAAATGCTATTTTAAAAAGCATATTTACCTACTGCCAGTGTGGTGTGCCCAAATCAGCTAGTGGGTATTTTTGAAGACACGGTGTAATGAGAGTGGAGAAGAGGGGAGTACGGGGACTAACCCAGTGGTTCCCTCTTGTATTTCACATGTAATCACAAATACTGATGTCCTTGCATGGGATGGTGCAGAGAAACCTGCAGGGCAAGTGAGATCACGTGGTCCTGAGGAAGCACTGTCGCCTGTGGTTGGAGAGTTGGGCAGGTGCACGGATATTATCGGGATGAGTCAGTCAGTCGGAAGGGCTGAAGGACAAGGCATCAGATGGCTGGTTGTCTCCTGCAGAAACACTCTCACTAACCCTGAAGGATTCACTGAGAATATTCAGTTACTGCCTATGTTCTTTACAGGTAAATTATAGCTGTAGAGGTACCTTTAGATTTAGGGATTTGAGTTCCCTCCAAAGAAATCTTTGGAAAATATGAAGGGCTATGTGGTCAGTCATCCTGAAACTATAAATTATCCATACTTACCATATTTAGAGCATACTTTAAAAATAATATAGAAGAAGCCATATGCCTATGAAGATACCAATCTTCATGCCATTCATCATATGTTAATTGGTTTAGAGAAATACTTTCCTCCTCATTCCCACAGTTGCATCTTTCTTTTATTTAAAAAAAAAACTCCTTCAACTCATATGACAGAGCAATTGTATGTTGGGCTGCTCCTTAGTTATGCAGCTGAAATGATAGCTGGCTTCTTAAGAAGGTAAGATTGGACACTCACCAATAATATTGCAATGGCACTGCAAGGCTTATTTGGCTTTGCCCAATTCACTCATTATGAGTAGATGTGTTCCAGTCAGAGCTAGTTGATAGAGAGGGCCTTTGTTACTGTGACATTTGCTGTACACATACTGGGGAGAGTGCAAGACTTGCAATAAATATATAATAGTATATAATAGGTTCACTTAATGACAGATAAATTGAAGGCTCTATTTTATAATTCTGATTCTCAGGTTCCTGTCTGGTTTCTACACGTTGGCACAATAATCAAGTTTATGTCACAGCAGTTTCTCATGAAAAGCTGGGTTTCCAATGAATCTACATACATTTATGGTGTAAGTGTAGCACTGTGCCTCCAGCATTGATAAACAACTTCATTTTCATATATTGTACTCAGCGTCATTATTCACTTAACTTAGAAGACCTTCAGGGTTACCAAAATTCAGGTCCCCATATTCTGCTCTTGAAAACTATTTGCTCATGACCAGTAGCCACAAAGTCAAAATACAGTGTACATGACCGCTTGCATATGAGTTGGCTACATATCTCATTGAAGTCATCATAATATTGACTCAGCTGGCCCACAATGATATGAGAGGAGCTGGTAAGAATGGAAATTCTTGGAAGAATTGTACCAAGGAGAGAAAGAGAAACAAATTCATAGCGCTTATAATCATCATGCTGGAGTTGTTTTTTCTAACCCAGTGAGATCTCTGTATAAGTCATGACGCACTTGGATAAAGCCCTGCCTATTCCAGCTCTTTGCCTACCACTCCACACTCATCTGCTTGCATTCAGGCTAAGCCATCTCTTGCCTGGCCATCTTATTGGTTTCTCCAGCACATTAAGCTGCAGTGCCTTTGACCATGACATTTAGTTTCCTAAAAATCCTTACCTTGTTCTTCAGGCTTTCTGTTCACTTCATTTAGGTCTCTATTCTAATGTCGCACCTTGAAAGGTTTTGGCTCTTTACTTGATCTAAATAGCCCCTTTGCTCTCCCTGTCACTCTCTTCTTTATTTTTCCTGACACTACTTGTCTTTACCTGACATTAACTTTTATTTTTATTGGTTCATTTGTTTATCATTCATCTCCTCCATTAGACTCTGAGTTCTATAAAGGTAGGGAGTTTGTCATAGTTTTCACATTGTCCAGAGAAGTTCCTACTATATAAGAGATGCTCAGTAAGTATGTGTTGAATTAATGAATAAACTAATTAATGAATGATATTTTGGAGCTGTGAAGTTCAAGTCCTGGATCATCTTACTGTCTGAGATTATTTTCTGGTCCTTAAAGTGAGGACAAAACTTTTTCTGCTTCCAAAATACTTTAAAAAAGAATCAAGTAAAATTAAGTAAAATTGTGTTTTTGGAAGGACTAATAAGCCATAAAGCTCATTAACTTTATTAACTACGTAAAAGTTAGTGAATGGCACTGCTCAGGCACTGTGGTATGACGCAAAATTAGCTGAACCTGAGTTCAAGGTCAGACTTCTAATGGGGGCTTTGCCATATAGAATAGTGTGTGCCTTTGCCCTGGCCAGTGTGGCTCAGTTGGTTGAGCATTGTCTCATGTATTGAAGGGTTGCTGGTTTGATTCCTGATCACAGCATATTCCAAGGTGGTGGGTTCAGTCCCCAGTCGGGGTGTGTATAGGAGGCAACAGATCAATGCTTCTCTCTCACATCTATGTTTCTCTCTCTCTCCCCCTCCCCCTTCCTCTATCTCTAAATCAATAAAAAATATATTAAAAAATAGAATAGTTTGTGCCTTTAAACAAGTATGTACTTCCCTGTGCATCATTTGCCTTTTCTGCTGTGAAATAGTAAAGTGATAAAATGTATATGCATATACTTCATGATCTGTAATGTGAAACAGAAATATATCATAGCATCGCTTGTCTATATGGAGCAGAACTACTCTGCTCATTGCTCTTAACCCCGCTCTCCTGTGTTCATATGTATATATAGGGGAAAAGGTAAGTAACTTACTCTGTTGCTAGGTTAATGCTTTCCCAGAGGTAGAAAGGGGGCTGTTACATGGATGAAGGTATCATTTCTAAATAAGTAAGTTGAATAGTCAGATAAGTTTATATGCTACTGATGTCACCACAATGCTAAGACAACCTATTTCTTTATGAACCTTTGGCTCTAGTTGTTTTCAGTGAACTTCTCAGGTTAACCAATTCCCTGGAATGCTTCAGCCGCACAGTTTGTGAAGATCCTTGACCACTTTGGCTGAAGTGAAGCCATGCATGAATTTAACCTTCTTCAGATTGTTTGCTTGTGCTCAAAGCACTGCATTAATCAGAGAAGGAGGCTTCAGTCTTGGGCCTATTCTGAGAGTCTCTGCTGCATTGTGTTGCCTTTGATGAAAAGCTTGAAAGGCAGAGAACAGGAAATCCACTCTGATTTCATTGTTCGCTCTGAACAGTTCTTTCTTATTAGGAACAATGCTAGTTGGCCTAAAATGACTAATAATCACTACCATTTATTGAATATTAATTCCATGCCAGGAACTGCACAAAGTCGTTTCTCTGAATCTTTATATTTCATTCTCACACCAATGCTCTGAAGATTTTATTATACCCATTCTACAGAAGAAGAAACTGAGACAGAGATTCAGGAAGTGGAAAATGTTCTACCATGGTAACCTGGTGAGAGGAGCAAAGCTAGAGGGTAACCATGTCTATTTGGCTCCCGATCTTACACCCCTAACCACTAAGCTAGAACCAATAGATGCCAAAGCCTGACAGGAGTTTAGAAAATAATAAAGGAATTATTTCCCATTTCCCATAACAATTTTTGAGACCACTTAAATTTTAGCCTATCAACTCCACCCACTGACATTGAAAAAACCAACACCTCTTTTTTTCTATTTGGTGTCTTTGTATATTGTTTCTCATTTCATCCTCTGAAATTGGATTACCCTGTTTTGTACAGTGAAAATATGTTACCTTGGAATAATTGATTTAAACAGAGATCATTTTGAAGTATCATCATAGTGCCTAACATTGGCCTGGGTTTGGTCAGTTTTTTCCCTAAACAGTTAATTAGAACTATCTGTACTTGAAACTAGCATTGTGGTTCCAGTATGGGCTTTGGAATCAAGCTTGGCCACCCACAAGCCCTTGATCTATGATTCTGGGCCGTGGCAGAAACTCTCAGATGCTCAGTTTCTTCATTGGTTAAATGAGGATGATGATGATCTTGAGAATTTCATGCTTAGCAAAATGAATCAGGCAGAAAAAGTCAATAAGCATATGATGTGACTCATATGTGGGATATAAAATTGAAAGCAACAAATGAACAAACAGGACAAACAAATAAGAATTCAGAGACACAGACGCTACTAGGTTGGTTACCAGAGGGGAAGAGGAGTGGGGAAGGAGGTAGAAGAGCACAAAGGAGGTCAAATATATGGTGACAAATGGAGACTTGTACACTTGAAACCTATATAATTTTATTAACCAATGTAACCCCAATAAATTTAATAAAATCTTAAAAATCAAATGAGATTTCTACTTCCCAAATATATCCCATATAATCATTAATTGGAATTAAAAATAAAAAAATTAAAATGATAACAATAAATGAGGATGATTATAGCGCCTATCTCACAGGTTTGAGAGTTAAGTAAGAGAATGCATCGTGGATATGAAGATTAGTTGAAATAAAGTATGTAAAGCATATAATACGGAGCCTAGGAAATAGCACTCTTGATAAATGTCAACAACTTTAATGCTTTATAAAATTGAACTGTCTTTTGAAGAATCAGGACTATTAGATATACTTTTCAGTATAAGTAAGTATAAGTTGTTTATAACTCTCATGTTTCCAAGTAGGATTTGAGGTTGCTAGGTCAATATTGTATCCAGTGGCTGGTCTTTAAGCAGATTACTGCCTTTTAATATTTGGGAAAGAAAATTAATCTCTGTAGCCTGAAATCAACCTACAATTCCTCTGGCATATTTCCATTGTTCTCAAAAACAAAATCTCTGCTCCCTATTAATTACCCTCCATCTCTCAAACATATCAACATATTTTAGCACTGCTCTCTTACTCAAAATGCCATCTCCCTCACCTATTTATTTTTCAAATAATGGCCCAAATTTCTCTTTTTTCATTCTCTGAACTCAACCGATACTAATTGGCCCTACTACTCCATTGGACCTTGTCATTTTTTGCCTGATTTTATTAGTTAGATTTTCATGTGCTTTTATGTATCTTCTCTGACCAGCTAGACAGTAAGTAGACTGTCCTGCAACTTCTTCGTACCATTCACATGGTAGAATTTCAGTTTTATAAATATTTATTGATTATTAAATCTTCATGTAAAATAGTTGATAAGCATTTAGTAAGGAATGAATTCTCCTTTTCATGGTGAGTTGTGCTAATATCCCGGCATTTGGTTGACATCTCCACTCCAGCATTTCACCTCTTGAAAAGTAAAAGTTTAGTCAAACAGCTAGGATTTTTGTTAGCACTGTTATGCAAATAATTTTTATCTTCATCTATTTAGTTTCTTATTGATTTATTATTTTCTAATATCAGCAATTGACTTCATTTCCCAACTCTGACAATCCTTAGGTTGTTACATAGACAATGCTAAGAAGATCAAATGTTGATGGGCCCCATTTAGTTAATACTGTATTTAAATTTGTAGCTGACAGGAAGATGCATAATAGCTGTTGATAAGAAAATAAATTTGTAACCAATGCAAAAATGTATGTTTACTCTATTTGCTTATCACTTTGTCCCAGACTGATTATGTTTTCAAAAAGAAAAAAAAACTACACACACACATACAAGTTTTAGAATCTTGATAAAGCTGTTTTTACATGCCCACAGCTGATTCATGAAAAGCCTTAAACTAGTAGCCCATTTTATCAAGCTTTGAGCTTCCAAGAATTACTTCAATTATGTTGAGGTTTTCAAAAGTGACCATTCAATTTTAATATTCTTGGTTGGTTTGGTAAATGCTAAGGGCACTATTTACATTTTGGTCATGGTGTTTGCAGGTAACTTAACAGAATGGATAATTCAAAAATGGATTCCATGCATGCATATAAATCTACCCTTATTCTCATCTCTAAAAAGGGAAATGTAGTATTTGGGGGATTTCCTGAGATCAAATATTTTGACGTGTTCAAGCCAAGCATTTTAATGACATGAGAGATTTTGACACACTCTCAGTCAATGAACAATGGTTGAGTCTAGACAGATCTTGAGGAAACTGTAGGGGAGCCAGCACATTTCAGTCATTAGAAGAGTTGTTGACATAGCTCCAATCCTCTACAAAGACACAGGAACTTTTTCAAGGACCCCTATGCAAACCACTACTACCTGGATACAAAACCTTGAACAGCCATCCACAGAACCAAAGAAGTTTGGAAACCAGATTAGATATTTTTAATATGTCCCCACACTTTTGAAAATCCCCCTTTAATAGCATTCATTACAATCTGTATTATTATTGTGTTGTCAGTCTTTCATGCTAGGCTGCAAGCTTTATAAAGAACTAGTTGTGTTTATTTTGCTCTCTATGCTACCCCTTGCATCTCCAAGGTAGTTGGCCCAGGACAAGTCCTTAGTAAATATTTGTAGAAGAAAGGACATAGGACGGGTAAAAAGAAAATAGTAATGTATTGAGTTAGCAGAGCCTGTTTAGGCAAAGGTGGTAATATTTGGCTCAGTGGTTGGCCGCTACTGTCCCTGTGTTTGTCCTATTTCAGACTTCTTCTCCCCATTTCTCAACCCTGCCCTCCCATTCCTTCATGGCACTGCAATTAATGGGACCTGCCCTGTACTCACAAACAAAATAGTCAGGTAATTTTATTGACTAAGGTTATTCAGTATTATACCATTCCTGCAATCTTTATTCTTAGTCCTTAACCCAAAAGTTTCGATCATTAATAATGATGTTGAACAGAGGAATCAGGACAGAGATTTCCTTGCAACAGATAACAGTCCCTTTTGTTACTATAAAACTAGCTATACCGTGTAGACAAAACTTCTACATTCATTCATTATTTCAGTGAGTCATTTGTTTAACCAATATTTATTTAACTAGTATTTATTCAGCATCTGTTGTATGATAGGCTTAGTCCTAGTCAAAGTAATCAGAACCCTAGTCAAAGTAATCAGAACCCGAGAAAAGAAAATAGCAAACTTATAAGGAAGTGACTGACTTCTCTGTGGGGTCGGGTCATCTTTTATCTTTTTGAAACAGCTTTTAGAAAGTGAGAGTATAAGGGATGAAATCAATATTCATCCACAGTCATTGACTGAAAAGGTATGAGCAAATTATAGGTCACTTTAAACCTTCAGAGGAATAAGAATCACTTAAGACAGGGAGCCAGCTTTCTTGCCAACCTTTGGAAATCTCTGTCTCTTTCACTGAGTCATCCAACAAAGCTCACTGAGCACCGTCTACAGGGCACTGCACTGGTCCCAGGACATGCAGATGAAATACAGTCCCCTCCCTGAAGGAGGTCACAGTCTAGAGACAGACAAGAACAGGCAAATGAACACTTACAATACATGAGATAAGTACAGGGTAGACGTCAGCAGATGGTACTATGGTAACCCAAAGGAGGGGCACACAACTATGCCTGAGGCAGCGGGTATGGCTCGCAGAGAAGATGACACTGGGTGAATGTGAGCAAGCCAGACAAGAGGGTGTGGAGCGGATGGGCTTTTTAAACAAAGGAAACTGCAAATGCAAAGGCTCAGAGGTGAAAGAGAGCAAAACACTTGTGGGAATCAGTAAATCCGGGCTCACACTATGGGAAGGAAAATGATATTATCTGCAGGGGCAGGAATGAAGGCCCTATGTGGGGAGCTACCAAAGGTCTGCAAAAGTTGACGATGTGATGAAAGTGGCCAACTTTAGGAAGTTGCTTCTGGTAAGGTGGCTTTGAAAGAGGAAAATGGTCATGGAAGGTAACATAGAGAGGTGATTATTTTTATTTGTTTGTTTGTATGCTTTTATGTTTTCTACTCCGTGTTGCTTTTTAAGAAGAGTATAGATGTTTAAAAAGACATACAGAACAATGACGTTACAAATCATTAAGTAGTGCTAGGGATAAGGCAAAGTGAAATAAAAGCAGGGACATAACATGGAACCTAAAACAAGATAGAACACAAAAAGCATATCATGCATTTATAATCAACCCCTAAAGTAGGCACACTTGGCTCTAGGCTTCCTATGAGCCAATGATTTGTTCTGTCTATAAGGTAAACAAGTTGATCAGGATTGTCCTGGTACTAAGATCTGAATGAATATCTACTAAAGAGTCTATTATATAAAGGAAGTCAGGAACAAAATTACCCTTTGTTAGAACATGAAATCTATGAGTATAGGGACTTTTTCACTGCTATAACTTCAATGACTTGAAGAGTAACAAAGATATAGGAAGGGCTCAATAAATTATTTCCTAAATAAATGGATGAATGAATGGATAGGAATAAGTAGGCAGTTATAAACTAGAGTATTCTCCCTCTAAAAGTGAAATAAAAGCTGTACAAAAGTAGACCAGCATAGAATAGATCAATGAGATCCCCCAGTCATTTAGCCTATATGAGAGGTCAAGGTTTTAACCACAATCATTTCTTGAAGGGTGAATATTAAAACCAAACTTCCTGATTATTCTGAAGCCCATCAAATTCTGCCACCTTGAGAAGGAAGGAAGATAAACTAGACACCTCTCAGTCTAATGTAATGAGCAGTGTTCTCATGAGTTTCCTTGGAGTGAACCATGTAAGTATTTTTATAGAGGTATTTCTAATAATGCTCTAAATTTAGGACAAAAATATAATATCAAAACGCAACTTAATAAATGTGAATGATGTGCTATATAATCAGTTCTCTATTAGACTGACATAATTTAAGAATAGCTTCTAAGAGATCTTCATGGATTTCTTTTTTAAAAACTTCAAGACTTTTTCTAGAAATGGTATTTCTCCCAGATCAACCATTGCCAAGTATTGGGCAGCAGTGAATTTAGAATTATGCTCTCTGACAAGTATCCACAGACAACCATTTGGTTTGTCAAGTTCAGGTTAAATTCTTAGGCCAAGCGGTGGGTGAGGTTGGTAACCTCTGAGAATATTGTAAAGCTTCGCTAGGACCGTACTTGGATATAAGGAAATTCCCTTTCTATTCAGAAATAAGAGGAAGAAATAATATCAGGTAAAATCAATACTTGGCTGTGAAAATGCTCACTTATGGGTTCTAACACAGAATTCTACATCATATGACATGACCAGAACTATAGCCTGAAAATTTTAAAAGATGGTGTGTCCAATCACTCTCCTAGGTTCTTAAAATATATTACTAAAGCACCCATGGAACATGTATATTTGAATAATGTAACTTCTATGTTTACCCTTGACACTGAGATAACTGTACAAGGTGACTTGCTCAATGGATTTATTAGTAACAGAAAGTTAAAAGTTGTAAAATACTGTTAAAAATGATGGCTTTTATTTTAAAATAGGGACTCATAGTCTCTGTTTAGAGCAACATTACTCAGCAGGACCAGTTTTGTGTTAAAGGCAACTTAGGGCATAATAATCAAACTATATTGTATGGTTTAAAAAGAATACTCACCTTTTATTGATATAAAAATGGACATGCATCCTAATTATGAAAATACAAGATTGAAACATTAGAAGAAACACATGCAAGTATGGGATCTAGAGGTTTAGGTTTCATTAGCATCATGGAAAATCTGCCTTCTGTGGAGGGTCCATTCACTAAGAGAGAGAATATAGAGTGAGAAGACTTTTAGGGTCAGTGATAAAATAAGTTTTGGAGATGCCAGGTTCTGGTGAGTCATCAAAATGAAAATGTTTTGTAAAAATTGGACATATAAATCTTGCCTTTTAAAGAGAAGTCTGAGTTGGACATAGATCACTTAGGAGTCTATTATTTAGATTTAAATCTATATCAATAACTTAGAGGGAAAGCTAAACCTAGTCATTAAATATGGAGGATAGTTTTGCTATATGAAAGAGTAACACGTCTTTTTTCAGCTATTGTTTAGCTCAGCTCTAAAGTGATACCACAAATATTAATAATTTTTAAAGATCAGTTGGAAGATTACAAGTAGCCTCAACTCTTGATACTGTGTAAGACAAAATTTGAGGTGACATTCTCAAACCCTGGTTTCATAGTCTATAATCACAAAGTAGAACAAATCAGAGAAGTAAAAAACATTTTTGAGAATGACTAATTAGTGCAATAAAATGTATAGGTTAAAGGAATACTAGGTAATGTGAAGACTGAGCTAACAAGTTTAAGTAATAGATCGATATATTATTTAGACAGAGAAAACAGCAAATGTGTGGCAGACTGTATTTGCCAAAGATGGTGAAGGCAATATATCCCCTCTAATCTACTTACAATGGCCCGTTGACACTCCTTCCTTGATACTGAGCAAAACTTTGTGACGACCAATGAAGACTAGTGGAAGTGATGCAAAGTGACTTTCGAGACTAGGTCATAAAATTGCTATGCAATTCCCTCCTGTTCTCTTGGGACATTTGTTTTATTATTCATTTTCCATGCTGTGAGGAAGCCCAGGCCACATGGAGAAAAGCAGGTGTTCTACCCAAGAGTCCCAAATGAGTTCCCAGCCCATAGCCAGCATCAACCACCAGACATATACACAGAGATGCCTCCAGATGATACCAGAGTCACCCCCAACCTTTGAGTCTTTGCAACTGAAGATCCAGACATTGTGGAGCATAAATAAGCAGTCCCTTACTTTATCCTCTACGAATTTGTTCTGCAGAGCCCAGGAGCATAATAAAATGGTTGTTTTGTGCCACCAATTTTGGAGATAGTTTATAATTCAGCAATAGGTAACTGGAAATAAGTGCTAAAGCCATTAGGTGAAAATGAGCATTGGATATTCAATAAACACACCAGGCTTGCCAGGATTGAGCAGTGCTCCACCTTGGACCAAGTGTAGGGATGGGGACAGAGAACTTGGAAAAACAGATTGCATAGGGTCATTCAAGCCATAAGGAGTTTAAATCTTTTTTTTTAAGTATTGTGAGGCCCTATCATCCTATAGGTTAATGACCTAGAAGTCTAGTGTAGAAAGCACTTTGACCTTGGAGCAAAATTATGTGGATTCAAATGACATATCCATCAGTTATTATTTGTCTTTTCTTGGAAAATCTAATAATCTTTTGAACCCTAAGTTTCATCAGCAGTAATAAAAATAACATCTACTACTACCACATAGGTTTATTGCAAGGCTCAAGGGATATAGTGTGTGTGAAATCACTCAGGAAAGTAAAAAAAAAAAAAAAAAAGCATTCCAGACTTTAAAAGGTTTGAAGTAATATACTATCCAAAGTTAATTAAAATTTTAGGTAGAGAAATTAAGTGCATCAAATGTGATTTTTAAAAATGGACTGTCCACTAACATTATACCATTCCTATAGGGGACTATTAGCCAACTTGACACATACATAGTCCATACTTGACTTCAGGTTGGTGGTCAAATCATTGTGGTGACATATACGGTAGTTAAATGGAAAATAACACTTGCTAATTTTATTAGGAAAGGGGTAATGGTTATTTACATAGAGAGAAGGAAGACAAGAACTTGTGAGCATTTTGGACCCTTCATTTGAAAGCCAGAAAACACTTCATTACAGGGCTGGATTATTTACCCAAAGCCCTCATCTGGATTGGATTAGAATTTCTTTTGTTTTGACAGATAGGCTGATGCAAACTAGAACTGAAAACAACTAAATAGTACTCTTTCTCCAAAAGCAACACCCAGGAAGTTTGAGTAGCAGTGAGCGTGGTGATGGTTTGAGAAAGTTGCACCTGTAGTTGAATTCCTGCCACAGAGAACAGCATGAGCCTGGACCACCTCTCCAGTTTCAGAAAATAAATACAATCAGAGAGAAAGTGCAGTGGTTGGAGATTGTCTCACCGGTGAGCAGCTTTGGATTCCTTTCCACTTTCCCTAGGTTTAGCAATAACAAAGCTGAATTCAGTAATGGGAAGTGCAGTTATAATAACATTTATTTAATGCTAACTGCTTTACATACATTAACACATGTAATATTTACAATGATTCATAGATATTTTAGTAAATACTGATATTATTATCATCATGCTACAGGTGAGAAAAATGAGGCTTAAAGGGCATTATCCAAGTCAGTTCAGCTAGTATGTATTGGAGCTGAGATTTGAACTCTTGTTTGTTCTGACACCAAACTCATGGTTTAACATCTAAGATGTACTTGGTTCCTAATTTCCAAAGGGCAACCACACTCACTACACTCTAAGTTCAGGTATAGAGAAAACTCTTCCCCTTTGGCATTGTGGGTCAGTCTGAATAGTCACATCTTCCTTGGGCTTGGGGTAAAAATGATTGAAACAAGACTTCTTGTCGGGGTCAGAGGGAGTAGAGAAGTTGGACAATGAGAAGCAACCTTCACCAATGTCATTCAAAGACTCATAAGTTAAAGGTATTAAATTTATTCCACATGAAACTTTCTAAGTTTCATCATCAGTGATATAGTTGATATATTATTTGATATTCCAAAAGCATAATCTTCTTTTGGGGGAAAAATAAGTTATGTCAGCACTCTTTTATCTGTATATTCATTCAAGCTAGAAGTAGCACAAGCCATTGTCTATGAGAGATGATTTCATACCTTACTTTAAAATATCCTTCCCTACTCCGTGCCTATTGCCTGAAATCCTATCATTAGCTGCTCATTCCTTGGGGTTGAGCATTGTCCACATAATGTCAGGCATTCAGGTGATGGAAATTTTTATTTTTCTTCTGGAAGTCTGACTTTGAAGACTCAGGCTTTGTGAGTCATCTAACTCATTATTTGTGATAATAATGGACATTCTGACTAGTGCATGTTCCAACGCAGCACCGGGTGCAGAGATCAGATAAAAGGCAAGCAGACAGACCGGCACAAAGGAACTTTCAAAACCCATTTAATGATCAGTTTCTAAATATTTTACAGCTTTAGGTAGTGCCAAGTTGGAGAGAAAAGAAGACAGTCAGTCCCAAGACACTGGAAACCTCTGTCTTTTAGCTATATGTATATTCACATGAGTGAACTCTTTTTTTGCCTTCAAATTGATTGGTTATATTTTAAGTAGAGTCCATTTACCTTCCTTCCTTCCTTCCTTCCTTCCTTCCTTCCTTCCTTCCTTCCTTCCTTCCTTCCTCTCTTTCTAATGTTGACCATTTCCTCTCTCCTCTTTGGGCATTTGCGACATGATGCACTCCTAATGTTCCCTATTCACTTTTCATTGTAAACTCCTTCTCTGGTGTTCCATGGGCAACAGCCCTAAGTCCACTTTATTCTCACTCTCCACTTACTTTCTAGATACTTTCATTGACTCCCATGTCTTTAAGTACCATCTGTAAGGGAGGAACTCCACATTTGTATTTCCAGCCTGCACTTCTCTTTGGAACTTTAGACCTGTGTAAGTAACAGCCTACTTGAAATATCTTCTTGTATATTTCAAATGTAGCATGTTTAAAAAACAACTCCTTGATCTTCAACATTCCTTTCCCCTAAAGGCGCTTCCTCGAGTGTTAACTTTCTTAGTAAATGACACCTCCTTCTCCTAAGATGTTCATGCCAGAAATCTGCCCTGAAGCTTCTCTTTCCTACACCCCTACAATCATTAATTCCTTTTGTTTCTACACATAAAATATATTTATAATTCATCTGCTTAAATCCATCTCTATGGCCTGTCTCCTAGATCCTATACATCATCTGTTTCCTAGATTATAGATTTCTAACTGTTCTACCCAATTCAGTGAGTAACTCCCTATAAAAATTCCCTAAGACAACTCTTTCCATTGAATGGAAGAATCTCAGAGGGAAGGGATGGGGGTGGGGAGGCAGGAAGAGATTAGCCAAAGAACTTACATGCATATATGTATAACCCATGGACATAGACAATAGTATGGTGAAGGCCCTGGGGTGGGGGGGAGGGCAGTGGGGGTGGAGAAGATCAATGGGAGAAAAAAGGGGAACATCTGTAATACTTTCAACAATAAAGATAAATAAAATTTTTAAAAAAGGAAATGAATGAGCCCTGGCCCTTGTGGCTTAATTGGTGAGCACCATCCCATGCACCAAAAGGTCTCCTAGTTTGATTCCTGGTCAGGGCACGTGTGCCCTGTGGTGGGCTCAATCCCCAGTAGAGGTGGTGCAGGAGGTAGCAGATCAATGTTTCTCTCTCTCTCTTCCTCTTCTTCCCTCTCTTTCTAAAATCAATACAAACATTCTTTTTAAAGGAAATGAATGAAAAGTCTGCAGAGGAAATTAAAAATCTATAAGGTAACACATGGTCTGCCAGGGGCCTTCTCAGTGGAGTTTCCTCACCCTTAAGAGACAAAGGGAAGAAATCATTTTTGGTTTTGTTTTTTTCTTTCTCTGGGCTTTTTTTTAGTCTGAATGTGACACATGGACCCATGGGCAGCCGCCTAGAAGCGTGAAGGAAACAGGCATGAGTGAAATCTGAAACATTAAATATGGCAGACTCGAGAGATGGAAAGGCCTTAGATCCATGGCAGTAACAGTGAGCAATGATGAAGCTCATAGCCTGATACTCTGATGAATTTCACTCTATCTCTAAATTCTGTTTATGTGAGATGATAAATGGCCTATTGTTTAAAGCAATTTGAGGGAGGTATTTTGCTTCCATAGCTCAAAGCATCCTAAATGATAGGAAGAAGATAGACTAAGAAATCAGTTTTGCCCTGGCCACGTGGCTCAGTTGGTTGGAGAATCATGGGCTCCATCTCTGATCAGGGCACTTATGGAAGGCAACAGATCGATGTTTCTCTCTCTCTCTCTCTCTCTCTCTCTCTCTCTCTCTGTCTGTCTGTCTCATTTCTGTCAGATCAATAAGCATATCTTCCAGTGATGATTAAAAAAAGAAAAAGGAAGAAATCAGTTTAAACCTAAATGAGAGACCACAGAGGAGAGGAAGGAGAGATTCTGTGTTTATAAGATTCACTCAATGGGACTGAGATAGAGAGAAAGGAATTAGCATGGGGAAAAACATGAACACAAGTAAGTTAGGGGGGAAAAGTGATAACAATCACAACAGAGGTGCAAATGAAATACTATAGGAACTCAAAGGAGAGAGTTCATTTCTCAAAGTAAGTATTAGGAAATGCTTTTTGAAATAGAGACATATGAGATAGAACTTAGCAGAAAAATAATTTTGACAGGCACCAAGTTAAAGTGATAATATGTGTGTGTGTGTGTGTGTGTATGTGTGTGTGTGTGTGTGTGTGTGTGTGTGTGTGAATTTATTCTTGGTTTGTAGTAAATATTTAAATATTTTTAGGAGACTTATAAGTACTAGTGATTAAACTCGACTCCTAACCAAGGGGAGGTTGCTGTGTAACACAACAGTCCTTTACACATTGTATTAGTTTTCTATTGATGCATAAAAACTTACCACAGCCCTAACTGGTTTGGCTCAGTGGATAGAGCATCAGCTTGTGGACTGAAGGGTCCCATGTTTGATTCTGGTCAAGGGCATGTACCTTGGTTGCGGGCACATCCCCAATAGGGGGCGTGCAGGAGACAGCTGATCCATTTTTCTCTCTCATCGATGTTTCTGACTCTCTATCCCTCTCCCTTCCTCTCTAAAAAATCAATACAATATATGTTTAAAAAAACTTACTACAAACTTAGTGGCTCAAAACAATGCCCACTTATTAGCTCATATTTTTGTAGGTCAGAAATAAGGCATTGTGTAGCTGGATACTCTGCTCAGAGTATCACAAGACTGAAATCAGGTATCAGTCAAGCTGAGCTCTTTCCTGGAGGATTTGGGGGAAATATGTTTCCAAGCTCATTCTTGTTGACAGAATTTTGTTCCTTGAGGTTTAGCACTGAGGTTCTTGCCTTCTTACTGGCTGTCAGACAGGGACCACTTTCAGCTTTTAGAGACCTCCGGCCAGAAGAAATGATACTTGAAAGCAGAGCATTCTTTCTCTCTCTCTCTCTCTCTCTCTCTCTCTCTCTCTCTGTACTGAGAGAGTCCTACTTATAATTGAGCAGGATTTCTCAACTTCTGCACTATTGGTATTTGGGCCAGATAATTCTTTGGTGGGGGTGGGGGTGGTGTTCTATGCAATGTGATTATTGAGCAGCATTTCTGACCTCTTCCAAACTTCCCACCAGCTGCCCCCTTACTTCACTTGTGACAACCAAAACTGCTCCCTACCACTGTCAAATGTCTCCTGAGAGACATCATCCTCACTGAGAACCACAGCTTCAGGGCAAGCCCGTGTTCTAATGGCTGCTGAACAAAAAGAGTTATGTGAACCTAAAAGGTTTCTCGCAGCCAAGGCAGCTTTAAGTTTTTCACCTTATACTATAGGAAGAGTCTTGGCAAGGAAACTATAATCCTCCAGTTGCCTTAACCAGGATAGTTTTCTAGAAAAATTTGTGGTGCTTCTTGCCCTTTCTGATCACGGTATCTATCTCCCAGTCCTTTCCATTGATTATATTTCTGCTTATTAAATTAAAACTATGTTTTCCCTCTCTGGGATTACTTTATGATCACCTTCACTAAAGCATTAAATGTCTCCAATATATTTAATTACACCCGAAGACATCCCTACTGGGTTTACCTTGGTTTGTTTCTACTGAGCACAATCACAGTCATTGTACATGGATTTAATTGAATTCAGAGGTAAAACATGTTCAACTTCTTATATGAGGAGAAGGCAGCTTTCTCATATCTCATATTTAGCATCCAATTTTTGTATCTTTTTTCTATAATTTATAATTCTACTTGTTAATGTACTATTCTGTTTTTCATAATAGACAAAGAGCTCTCTGAAAGCAAGTATTTTGCATATTTTATTTCATATGAATGTGTGTAGACCTACATAGTGCCTGCCTTGTAGTAGTAGTGCTCAATGAATATTTATGGGATGAAAAAAAGTGTGTGTGTGCGTATGTGTATGTAAACACTCAC
>NW_005353916.1:1347930-1398529 GCF_000412655.1 Myotis brandtii
AAAGTATTCAAGAGACTTTATATTATCACAGAATATTCTAGTGTCACCTTCAAACAAAGTAAGATTCCTAAAAATTTACACTTAATATGTATTGCTGTTGTTTGTTTTCTATGGGGAAAAGGACATATGATGGAGGCTTTTACAGTCAATAGCAAGGGTGAGGGATGATATACTGACTTTAATGTCGAAATTCATCACAATGGAGTTGTTTTGAAGACTGAGTTAAATCAGGGAGCCAAGCGACGTCTGATTTGGTATATCCAGTATCTAGCAAGAAAATCTCTTATTTTACTTTTCTAATGAAAATATAGGAGTACAAGTTTTTAATACGTGACACAAATAGCTTGAGTATCTTACTTGTAAAAGTTATTTAACTACAATTGTTATTGTAGCTGAGTTGTTATAACAAATCCAGTTATTGTGATTCACAAGTACTTGACAATCATAGCATGAACCTATAGAATTAAAGTCAAAATTCTCCCAATGTCTTCACTCCCCTTTCAAGAGTCAAACAATTTTTTCGCCAGAAGGCAGAACATGTGGTGCCACCTGTGATCTTAAGTCAAGTTTCTTATTCTCTCTGCACCTCGGGAGCTCATCTATAAAATAGTGGTCACGTTATGCACCGAGCAAGACTGTTGTGCCTCACACATAGAAAGTGATGAACAAGTCAGCTTTTGCCCTCTGTAGGCGGTTCATCTCTTGTAAGAAATAACCTTTTGTGTGTGCCATAAAGAGAAAACAAAAGGGATTGCCACTCAAATTACGAGGCAGTGCTATCATAGTATGTAGATACACCCTGGTTTCTGAAATGTTAAAATATGAAAAAGTATGTTTTATAATGAAAGATTTATCATGTTATTTCGAAAAATATGACCCACATTATTAATTCAGCAAACTTTTCCTAAAGCACTTATTGCAGATGGTTATGATAAAAGTTAGGTTGCCCTGGCAGGTATGGCTCAGTCGGTTGGGCATCATCCCACGCACTAGGAGGTTGCCCATTCGATTTCCAGTCAGGGCTCTTGGCCCAGATGCAGGCTCCATCCCTGGTAGGAGGCATGCAGGAGGCAGCCAATCAATTGATGTTGCACTCTCACTTCAGAGTTTCTCTCTGTCCCTCTCTCTTCCTCTCTCTTCCCTCTCCCTTGCTCTCAATAAACTATTCTTTAAAACAAAATTTTTAAAGACATACAGAAGATCCTTTCAACAAGAACGAAACTAGCTGTGCTACAAATTCATAAGACTGAAAAGAACTTTAAATTTAAAAATATGTGACATTGACTTTCTTTTAGATGGCCCAGTTCCGTGGTCGGCAATCAGCGGCTCGCGAGCCCCTTGAGTGTGGCTCTTCCTAAGCCTTAGGAGTACCCTAATTAAGTTAATAACAATATACCTACCTATATAGTTTAAGTTTAAAAAATTTGGCTCTCAAAAGAAATTTCAATCGTTGTACTGTTGATATTTGGCTCTGTTGACTAATGAGTTTGCTGACCACTGGCCCAGTTTAACAAAATATTAAAATAAAAGCTAAAAGTTTAATATGGTACTAAGTCTTAATGAAGCATTTTTTAACGATTTCACTTATTTTGTCCTCCTATGAAAAATTATCTGGTTTAGGCTTTGGCTTAGATGTTCAGGACAGACAGAGGATAAAGGAAGTGACCTTGTGCTGAAGGCATTTGCAGTCTGGGAGGAATGCAGACAAGAAAACCGGTAATTAGGATACAATGGAATCAACTCACTGTCAACATAACACAGAGAAGGGAGCAAGTACCAGCATGTCCCAATATATGGTGACCAAAACTGTAAGGCAATCCCTCCATTTTCACAATAGGAAGATAAAAAATGAACAATGAAAACTACAAAGCATGTTTGTTTATTTTTACCAACTCAAATTAATAAAATTTTAGGATGTTGATCAACTAGTTAAGAAGGATTCCCACTACTTAAATTGTTGGGCAGCTAATAAAAGCTATATATAATAAGATATTAGTCTAGCTATACCTATTTTCCCATTATTCACATCCATGAAGCAATTTTTTTTCAAACTCTTCCTAGCACTTTGACATCAGTGTCTTCCTCTTCACTAGAGTTGCTTGACCTGTCAAACCGTTTTGTTTTTTTTTTTGGTTTTTTTTTTGGAGCATGCCATCTATATTCTGTCTAAATTGTTCAAGGCACAGCACTTGTTTAATCTATGTATTGTCATTGAAAATTTTATCCAAAGGTTCAAGTGCCAATGTAAATAAACATGGGGATGATTTTTTTTAAGAATTTATCCTTTACAAATATATTTGTAATCACATTATAACCACTTTCTGTATTATATTTTTAAGTGATCATTAAAGAAGACTTATTCTCAATAATCCTTTTTTCTGGTATGATATTATACTGGAAAAATAATTTAAAAATCTAATGTAAATGTATTTGCCAGCTTCTATTAACCATATTCATCACAGATATCTTTGAGCACCATTAGCAGTACATAATAGCATTTCTGCATAATATGACTTCTCCCAAACAAATTGTTATTCAAAAGAGAAATGGAAAGAATTCCCATAATATAAGAAAAGAATTAAGGTGCCATTTCTTTATTTTTTGCAAGTTGATTTTGAGAAAGCAGCTTATTCTATACTCAGTCATATATAATCATGCTGAGAAAGTGAAGGAATTTTCATCTGTGGAGAAAATTAGATCAAGTCAGAGCTTGAAGGATTAGTTGAATGTTCTGAAGGACAGAATGAAGGAAAGAGAAGAAGAAATAAGAGTATTGATGCAGAAGAAGAATGCAGGCTCAAAAGTATAGTATTTTCAGGCAAAGATAGTTTTATTCAGCTGGAGCACAAGGTAAAGCATGGATGTGAAATGGAATGTAAAGCTAGAGAATGATGATGGCATCAGATCATGTAGCTCTAATGAATTTAAGTTTTATCTTGTAGGCAATAGGAAACTATCCAAGGGTTTTCTTTTTTTTTTTAATATATTTTATTGATTTTTCACAGAGAGGAAAGGAGATGGATAGATAGTTAGAAACATTGATGAGAGAGAAACATCGATCAGCTGCTTCCTGCATACCTCCTACTGGGGATGTGCCCGCAACCAAGGTACATGCCCTTGGCCGGAATCGAACCTGGGACCTTTCAGTCCACAGGCCGACGCTCTATCCACTGAGCCAAACCGGTTAGGGCTATCCAAGGGTTTTCAATAGACAAAACGATAATATTAGGGTTTTTTAAAAGCTACATAAATTAGCTAAATGCTAATGACCTACACTAAAAGAAATATAATGTAATAGGTATAATGAAAGCTATCCCTATGCAAAATAAATATTTTACTTCCATTTGTTATCCACACCCATCACTTTTTTTTTTCTGTACTCATCCCCCCTCCTCTATAGTATATTTATTTCAATCCATACTATTTTCCCAGTATCCTCACACACTTCTCTTAATCCTCCTCTATCAAAAACTTCTTTCAGAGAAAAATAGGAAACCTGTCATGGACATCTTATTTAACCCAGCAGCAACCATAAGTCAGGTCCTATTATCAGGATTTTTACAGACAACCAAACTATGGCTTTCAGAGGTAAGGAGAGTTTTAGAGCTAGAATTTCAGAAGCCGGTCTCTGGAAACACACGTCCCTGCTCTTAAACATGACATAATATATGGGTCTAAAACTGTGCTGAGTTCGATGTGCAATAGCAAGGAATTTACAGTGGAATCGAGAAGGAAAGAGTAACAGATGGGGAACAAAGCGAGAAGAAGTCAAGGGTGTGGGTAATTTAGTGGCAAAGTCATTTAGAGAATAAAGAGATCTGCCCTGACTGGTTTGGCTCAGTGGATAGAGCATGGCCTGCGGACTGGGGGGTCCCAGGTTCGATTCCGGTCAGGGGCATGTACCTTGATTGGATATTTCTCTCTCATTGATGTTTCTAACTCTATATCTCTCCCCCTTCCTCTCTGTAAAAAATCAATAATATATATATATATATTTTTTTTTAAAGAGAGATCTTTGGAAGACTGGAAAAGCATGAAAGAAGGACCTTGAAAGCTGCCTAGAAAATAGATAGTCAATGAGTGGGGATGATGGCAAGTCTGGTAGTGGGAAGGGCAAGAACAGACACATGGAGGTAGAATGTTCAGGATCATCAAGAATGACTAAGACAAGGGAGAAATTCCAGTTATAGGAAATAAGAGTGGATATGGGTAAAGAGTTTATATATGAAAGACACTAATGTCAACTAGAGATTACGCCAGATGTGCTCGTCCTTGTAGATTGTGATATGCTGTAGATTTAGATATGATGAAAAAGATAAATATCACAAGACTCATCTGGCAGCCATATACAGGATGGGTTAGGTTTGCGAAGGGACAGAAGAGAAGCCAACTAACAGGTTGTTACAGTAATCCAGGTGCTAAACGGTGGTGGCCTGGACGTCTTTTCTCCCTGAAGTGAAACTCCTGGCAACAGCCATGTCTATGCAGGCTTTCAGAAAATAATACAAAAACATGGCCTTGTCAACTTGGAGGTTACCCGTTTAACTGGACAGAGGCCCTGGGCCAGTGAGTCACTGGAGACATTTTAAACAAGGCATCCAGACAGTCCCACTTTGTACTCAGGTACAATATACCTGGGAGGTAGGGTAAGGTTATCATCAAAAACTGCGCTGAATAATTCTGTGATGCCATAGGCCAGCCATTCAACCCATAAAACTCCAGCCTATGACCCACCCAGCACATGGAATTATATGTTGAGGAAAAAGTAATCTACTGTTATACATTAACGTCAGTAGGTTTCACTAATTCAAAAAAGGTTGAGTTTATCAAGATCTAGAGAAAACAACAGTTTCTGTGGTCACTCTCAAATTACAGGGAAAATCCCTCAATTTGCTGTCATGGATTATGTCTTTAATTTAGGAAAATGGAAGAAAAATGTTAATGTTGTTAAGCACTCCAAATGTTTTTTGGATTTACGTTCTTTTTCTATTTGCTTTTCCAGAATGTTTCTGCCTGTGTGCTCTGCTTACTAATGTGGACAGTGTAATGAAAGCTTCCAGGAGAGAGGTACAGCCTCCTATTTGTATTCTACAAGATAGGCAGACTCTACTTTAGAAGCCTACACGGATAAGCACCTGAATTTATTTAGATGCCCCTGGCATTTCAGAGAACCCGGTGCTTTATTCGTTTAGATCTTACAGGAGTGGCAGAATGTACACTTGCCTAAAATAATTCACTGAGGACCAAGATTCGTGCCAGGAGCGATGGCCATAGTTTAGGGAGGGATGACCCAGCATCTCACCAGAAATGGAATTGCACTCTGCTCTTAGGCTGCCGTCTTTCCGTGAGAAAGGAGACTAAGGCGTGTGTGATCTCTGAGGAGAGCATTAAGAGAACGGGGGGAGGGAGTGGGGGACCTGGTTTCTTTAGCCACAGTGTTTGTTAAATAAGGTGAGCACTGTCCAACAGAGGCACAAGGTGAGCCAACATGTGAACTGCATAGTGTAATTTTAAATTTTCTTGTAGCTGCATTTTAAAAAGTAAGCATAAACAGGCCAAAAGTATTTCAATAACACAGTTGATGTAATCTAATATATTTGAATTATCATTTCAACAAGTAATCAATAGATATGTGATTTATGTCTGTTTTGTATTCTATTTTGTACAAAATCTTGTATCCATTTTACAGCGTCAGCACATTTCAATGTGGACTGGGCACATATGAATTGCAATAAGTACATGTGGCTAGGGGGTACCCTAATGTACCCTAAATTTCACAAAACTGTTTAAACCAGGAATGGTGTTCTCACTCAGAGATGAGAATGAACTTATCACTGAGATAAGCCCATCAAGTTGAATAAAGAAAAGAGGAGGTGAAGAAAGCTCAATTTTACGATCATTTAAACCCAGTACTTAAGTTTATTCTCATGAAGGAATTCTCTCCTTGTGTGAAATGGAGACAGCATGGTTGCAAATGAGGACACAATAGCAAGAATAAATACTAATCTCTAATGAAGTGTTTACTGGCCTACAACAAAATGAGCCAGAGGCAATAGAGTGAGATTTCCATAAAGTCACATTTATTTAATTTAGAACACTCCCTTTTTCTTTTTATTGTATGTTCTTCCTCTATTGTGTGTCTAAATGCCATTACTTCTATTAAGTAATAGTTATAGTAAGTCGTTGATGGATGTGTTTTTAATGGCTCCCCTGGAAAATATATATATGGATTCTGAATTTTAAATATGTTTCTTTGAAACATGCAAATCATAAAAATAAGTCTAGAGACAACCGTTCAGTGACAGAGACCTATTTGGGGGATCAGGAGCCCAGCATTCAAGTTCTGTTTTTACTAACAAATGTGTTAAGTGGCCTGAATCCACTCACTGAGCCTTTCTGCTCCTCACATATTTATCTGTAAAATGAGGGATTTGGACCAGGTCACCATTTTATCTGAGAAATTCTCTACTCTCATGACTCAGCTGGGATCTCTTAGTAGGGCAGTGTGACAAGATACTGAAGGTAGTGGCTCCTGACACAGAGCTAATGTGTATTTCCACCAGAGGCAAATTATGTGATCCCTGTTTCAGAAACTCCTCCTTGAAAGCCTATGAAAGGAAATGTGCTACATAAATAAGTGATCATCAAAGGAAAGATTTGCTTCTAAAATACAACCTGTATGTACATGGTGATGTAGGCACATAATACCTTCTGAGTCATGCCCACAGCGCTGCCACGTCTCCTGACTCATACACCTTCCCCCAATCCTTATGTGAAGATACATTATGGTTTTGGCAGTTAGACTGATTGATATTTGGCTTTTTCACTTTAATACTTCTATAAAATACATACCTGTTTGACCTGTTCTAGTCTGTGGGTGAGTAGGAGTCAAAATGGTTTCCAATAAGTAAACTGAAATACTTCTCTTGATTTACTACCTAGGGTTGCAAGGAAGAGGAAGTGAGTTCAAGATATAATAGTATCTATTTGAATATACAGTATAAAAATAAAACTCAAAACCATCCAAGGTACAATAGTATTGGTACTTTACTCAAGTTCATGACTTAAATATGAAGTCCTCATAGAAATTTGCATGGTTTTAAACATGCATTCTGCTGCCTTGCACTTACTGGCACTGTAGTTCTACCAACTATCAGTTTCACATGCCAAAGCTTTAGAATTGATCTTTTGTTCGATATGTGCTAGTGCCCAATTTTCACAAGCAAAATTGGCTTGACAGTGTGTGAGTGCTATGGATATACTGCTTCTGTATTGAAAGTTTATGTGTGGATATGATTTATGACTGACGTATTACTTCAGTTTCTTTCAAGGTATACCTTAATCTTCATCTCAGAAAAACAAACAAACAAAAAAGCACAACTGTTTCTAAATATAATCAAGGGCCATGCCCCCAAATTCTAAGTGCTTCAAACTTCTTTGGAAAATATAAATATTAAAAGTGAGATTTTTTTCAATAAAACTCTTTAAACTCCAACCTTTCTATTCTGATGTTTACCTGTTACAAAGCACACTTCCCAATATAGAATTTAGCTACCAAAGAGATAAATTTAGCTTGATTTTTATTTACCTTATATATATATATATATATATTTAGACCTTAAATGAGTCAGATTCAACAATTTTTAAATAAAAAGTTTCCATGATTTCAGAAAGTGTGAAAGTTCTGTGTGATAGATGAGAAATGCTATTTACTAAAAAATCACATTACCTCTTTTCTCTTGTTATAGGAAAAATAAATGAGCTAGCCTGCTTTTCCTTCTGAATAAGAATTTTGTTACTTGGGAATTACATGTATGTTTATTATCTGAGGAAAATAGCTAAATTCTAACCATTTAAAATAAAGATGAAGAAAATACATAGTCAGTTCATATAATAATCATTTTTCTCTGCCAGACTAAATTTCTGTCTGATAAATAGATTATATTTGTGCATATATGGATATATACTATAAAAAATATACTATTTTCTGGAACTCAAATACTTAGTGTTTCAGCAAAAGCAAGGAAGCAAACCAGATTATTTTTTTAGTTACATAAAGCAATTTCTCTTAATATATTTAAATTAGAACTAAATGTATGTTTCTAATGTGCCTTTTTAGCTCTGAACAGATGAGTTTTTCCATCTGAACAGTTGAAGATAATTAAGTCATTTTTGCAATAATAAATCTCTTCTTTCTATCTGTCCACCAGTAATGAACAAGTAAGAGTATCTTAGCATTTATTTAAAAATTCCACTTTCTCTTAAACATATCAGTTATGTTATTAAATCTGCAAGTAATATTCCTGTAGTCACATTAAATCATTTCTTGAGCAGCTCCTGTTCATTCCTGTGTTCCTTCATTTGTCCTGCAAATATATTTTGAGTACCTACTATATAGGTATCTGTCATTATGTTGGACACATGCAGAATGTAATAGTAAGGAAGTCCTGGATGGCCTTGGCCTGCAGCAAGCTTATGGTCTAACATGAGGAGAGTCACTTCTATTAGACAAATGTGCATGTGATGAATGTTATAAAAGCTGAGGGAATACAAGGAAGGTAATAAAAGAGAAGGGAAAATTAAAACAAGAGTTTATAACAGGTCTACCTGATCTGGAAGGCAAAGACAAAAGATTCTCATGAGGAATTGACATGCAAGCTAAAAAGTAAAGCATGAATAAGAGTTCATGTTAGGTTAGAAGAGATAAAGAGGGAAGAGATAGAATTATTTATTTATGAATTTTATTTTTTAAATCCTCACCTGAGGGTATTTGTTTTTCTTAATTGCTTTTTTAAAGAGAGATGAAGGGAGAGAGAGAAAAAAAAAATCGATGTGAGAGAGAAACAGATCGGTTGCCTCCCAACCGGGGATTAAACTGCAGCCTAGGCACATGCCCTGACTGGCAATCAAACCTAGAACCTTTTGGTGTACAGAACAATGCTCCAATCAGCTGAGCCACCGAGCCAAGACACGATAGAGCCTTTTAGACAAGAACCAATAATGTGTTGAGGGTCCTGAATTCTGAGAGATATTGGATCATTTGAGGAATGGGAAGAGCAGAATGAGGGGTGGCTTAAGATGGGGTCTCTGAGAGCTAGTCAGGAGGTTCTTAGTGCAGGTTTTTATGGGCCATACTAGGGGCCCAGTGCACAAATTCATACACCTTGAAAGGAACTGTGGGCCACCAGGCTGCAGTAGACACAGGGGCAGGTCTCAGCCCATCCTCTGTGCCCCCACCCAACCCCTCCTGCCACAACCCCCTGTCCCCTGTCTGCCAACAGCCCTGCTCTTGCTACCGCTGCTCCCACGAGCTGATGGCACTGGCCCACTCGCACCCACTGACATTGCAGAGCGATTGGGGCCAGTGCCAGCAGTGGGTGCAAGCAGGGCCAGCGCTGTCAGCAGGTGTGAGTGGTGGTTGCTGCCCCAATTGTTCCTCAGGAGCAAGGGGAGGGAGAAGCCCTCAGGGGCGATCAGGCTGGCAGCCGCTGTTCGCACCTGCTGATGGTGCCTATTGATTGGGATTGGTGCCGGGCACTGGCAGTGAGTGCAAGTGGGTGCGAGCAGGGCCAGCGCCAGCAGCAGGTGCGAGCGCCGGGCGGGACTGTGGCGCACAGAAGCAAATAATTTTCAGTCACCACCAGAGGCTCTCCTCGATGACAGCGACCGGCGCCCCACCTTGGTCTGGCGCCCCCACTCACCTGCTCCACCATCCTGCCGCCGCCAATGCCCACCATGTTCCGCACACGCCCCCTGGTGGTCAGTGCTCATCATAGCAACTGGTTGTTCAGTTGTTCAGTTGTTCTGGTTGTTCTATTTGGTCTATTTGCATATTTTCCTTTTATTATATAAGATTATTAACACTGTATTTTATTCCAAGTACAATGTGAAGCCAAAGAAAGGCGTTAAGTAGGAGTTTCTGAGAAAATCAATCTCAGGATGGAGTGTGGAGAACAATTTAAAGGGAAGCAAGAGTAAACAGACTGTTATGAGGTTATTGTAGTCAGTCAGTCATCTAGCTTGGACTAGGGAGAAGGCTGTGAAGATTGAAAGATGTGGAAAGATTCTAGATAACTAGAATAGAGGCATAGTAGGACCTGGCTGTTAGCGTAGACCTGGAGATAGAAATAGGCTCCTAGATTTCTGACTTAGACAACTGGTAGATGGTGAATTTTTGAGGAAGCTGGACCATGAAGACAGATTCGGGGAAAGCCAGATGAACTCACTTTGAGCGTGTTACTTTTAAGGTGCCTGTGAGACACTCAATTGTTGATGACAAGTAAGCATTTGAAAACATGATCTGGGGCTCAGAAAAGAGGTCTGCGCTGGAGATATAAATTTCAGATTTGCTTTCAAGGATGGTAATTGAAGCCATGTGAGTATATGAGATTGCCTGAGGAGAAGGTGTAGAGAGTGAGCAGAAAGGAGGTTACAGGACAGAGCTCTGAGACACTCTACTACCTAAGGGTCAGAGGATGGAGAGGCGCAAGAAGAGATTGAGAAAGAGTAGGCTGAGTCATGTAATGAAAACCAAGAGAGGACCCCACAGAAAAGAGCTTGGAGGAGAAAATTGATCCAAAGTGTTGAATTCTGCTGAGAGGTCGATTCAGGGATGTGCTGTATAAAAGAAATTGTGCTGAGTACTCTGAGGATCACAGAGATGACAAGAAGGGACCTTGCCCTCAAAGAGCTAACAAACCAGCAGAGGAAATGGACACCTAATTAACTTCCAAAGAGAGTAGAAGAAATAAGCACTTAGATAGGTTAACTACAGACATTGGAGAATAAGGAAAATTGTATGTGATTGTCTAAATGATTTTGTAAAACTGGCTCTAAAAGTTTTAGACAAAATTCATGTTTGAGTGCATTTTTAAGGTATTCATTTTAAGAATGGCATAAAGAAAAATAATGTTCTCCTGTATTTATGTATTGTTTGGCTGGTACGGAGCAACCATGTATGACAAGGAAGAAAAAAGAAGTATTTTTTTCTGTTCAGGAATCTGAGAGTTTTTACCCTGGCCCAATAACTCAGCTGCATATTAGCTTATTCAGGGAAGAGTTTCAGGATCTGCTTCTTCTGGAGTTGGCTTTGCCCCATTGCTGGCCACTTCATAGAGATCCAGGAATTTGGCCTTAAAGAAGATTGGACCTTAAGGCAAAGGAAGATATTGTTCTTTCCTCCTCAGGGTGACAAAATGGCCCATCTGTTGAAATGCTCAGTAATAGCTGGGACAAATGTCATAGACACTTAGTATTTCAAAACTAAAGATAATTGAGACACACCATAATTCAGCTATTACTTCAATTACAATTCATTAATTTAAAGTTGTTTCCAAATATTTACACATTTTATATGTGAATTTCTTAAATCAATATAATTTTACAGTTCAACATTTACATTTTCAAGAGAAAGAAATCAAAAAGTTCTTTCTAGTAAAGTATCATATTAGTGGTTTTCTCTAAATAATAATTTCATAGATGCAACTTTTTCTGTTTTTACATTTGTTTTAGCAAAATTTCTGATAAGTAAGCATGTTCTGTCTGTTTATTTGTTTTTTATGTTGTTTTAGAAATACCTTTGCTAAGTGAATGAGATGTTTTTATAATTTTCTTTGTAGTACCTTTCAATATACTAGAAAATGTCACATACTTAAAAGCAATAATTACATTTCATTAAAATGATTTAATTTAGAATAGTCACTAATTAACCAGAATTTCTCTTTATTTTTATGATATATTGATGAAGCTTTACAGACACAATTAAAAGTCTCAAATTAATTTTAATACCTTGAGAGACTTTGAGACACAGTTTAATTTTATCTTACAATGGGGATGGTAGGCAAAGCACCTTTTGGCAACCCTGCTAGTAATAAGATTCTCTCCCAGTCTATAGTCTCACTTTTTACCTTCTTAAGTATGTTCAACTCAAGAATTATTATTATTATAAAATATTAAAATATTATAAGAAAAATAAAAAACACTGGTCTTTTTGGTCTTAGTGAATTACTTCACATAAACTGTACAATTTCAAACAAATTGAAGCCTTTATATTTATAGATGATGTACTAAATCAAGTTGTAGTTTTGTATATTTCAATGAAAGTTCACATGTTGGGTGACATTTAATTAAGACTCTTTGACATGAACAAACCAGGAATTACAATTTATTTTCTTCCTCATATATTCTAGGAGATTATCCTTCTTGTTTCTCTGGGAAATTTTTAATTGACATTTCAGAGTTTATGTCTTGAGAGTTTATATTTATCAGCTTGCTTAGTGCTTTTAAATTTAATCCCAAGCAATTTTGTCATCAGAAAATGGCCATATTCATAACAACCCACGTTGGGTTAAATTCACATGTCAGAGATTCAACACATGTGGTTTCCTTTTGGCTCCACTGTTTTTGACTCAATAAATGTAAAGAGCTGAAGGAACACAGGTGCCAGACTTAAGCTTCATTTACCAAAGGATGCTAGAGAGAGTCAGGGGGAGGGGGAAGCAACACACAAAAAAAATGATCCATTTCTTATAAATATATATTTCATGTGTTTAAACATGCACGTGAGATTGTTGGTAATTTTTTTCAACTGTCTCTATATTTTACATAGTGCTTGAATTATTTTCACAAAAATATAATCAGTTAACAATATTATTTTCATTTTTGGGGAAAATAATGTACTCAGCTGTTTTGGGAGGAGAGGGGAATTCCGTTCTATCAAACTTGAAGATTTCGTTGTAAAAGACAAATATGAGCAAGAAGCAACATGTACTCTTTTGTTCTTATGTTTTTAATCTTTAAAAATGACTGATGTAAACCTGAGTTCTATTGCATGTCTGAGTCTTTAAATAAGACTGCATATTGATTTGGCAGATTTTAGTTTGCAGATTTCCAATTTGAGAAGGCATTCTCTCCTCCAAAAAGTTGAATGCAGTTTTTGCAACATTCATTTACATGTGCAGAACACCATCTTCAAAACTGAACTTTCCTTTCCACACACAACATCTTAGAACATTTTTAAATTACAGTATTCCTAATTAATTCCCATTACTCTTATAATACTCTTCCTATGTTTCCCCATCCTTGTTACCTTTCTCACTGTTGTTGTTGAGCATTCGTAGGGAAACACTTGGATGGAATGGAAAGAAATTCAGGTTAGACAGCTTGGGCTTGAGTCATGTCTCTACCACTTACCAAGCGAATGACCTTGAGTATCAATTAGCCTGTCATGTAATTGTCTCAGCTTCCTCATCTGCAAAGCAGAAAGAATAGTACTTGCCTTTAATGCCTCACTGTATGATTGTGAGGATCAGATTATAGGATAAACGTACACTATAAAATAGTGTTCATGGAAAAGGTATTACTATGACCATTAATATCAGTTTTAGTAGGTTCAGGGAGGCTGTTAACAAGGACCATGTGTTACCCTTTGGCTGTCTTTATCTCAGACCATAGAAGAGAAAGCATTGAGAATTTTGGAAATTAAGGTGTTTTTTTAAGGAAAGATAGACAGTCACACTTGTCTGGACAACAAAGTAACAGGAAGGTCGGAGAGCAATATGAAATATGTAAATATGAGCAACATGTGCATGTTGGTATGAGACATTGAGTTGCACACTAAACAAATCCATGTATATTCCCTGTTAGCTGTGGAAATAGCAGAGACAAGTTTTCTTTGGTTTATCACCAAAGTTTCATGTTACGTTATTTCTTTCTCCGTGTCTTAATTTATAAAACAGAGTTAATATCTAACTACAGGATGCCATGTGGGTACTGCCTGTGTTATTAAAGGACTTAGTCTTATTACTATTTCAATAGATTCAACCCCACCAAGATCAGTAACTATGTACAAGACATTGAACTTGGCAGCTACAGAAACCACTGAACAAATAAGATGTAATTCCTGGAAAAACATACATTCTGAAAAGTAGATGATATAGATATATAAATAAAATGTCAAAAAAAAGGTAAGTGCATAATGGGAATAAAATTAAAATGCCATAGGATTCAAAGAGGGAGGAATCAAATTCGATTTAGTCAAAATCCAAAAACTTTATAGAAAGGCAGAGAGAATGTGAGATATTGATGTGAATATTTGGTTTGGCTGCTGGATAGGGTTATCATGGTGGCACTTGTCATGGTCCTCAGAGGGTTGTGATAAGGATAAATAAAGGAAGAATTCATTCATACACTTATTTGAAATTCATTGTGAGCCATACTGTCAGGTATTGCGCAAGGAGCTGAGAATATGATGGTGAACAAATCATACATGAGTTATCAGTAGGGATGAAGACCAGAGAGAGACTAATACAAGGCACTCATTCAGTTTGATGGGAGTTGCATGAGAGAGAAGATGTGCTCAGTTGTCCTAAAAATAATGACATGTTGAAGAGGATGCAGAATGACCAGTTGAAGATGAAAAGGCATTTTGAACATAGGGATGAAATATCCAGGAACAGGTGTTGAAAGTTCAACGTGACAGAATGAACTGAGGTGATTTTAAATGCCCAGGTATATACTGAGGACATTATAGGAATGTAAAACATTTTATTGTATATTCTTTCCTTTAATCCTCACAACTACTTAGAGGTAGGTGTTATAATTCCCATTTTAAATATGAGAAAACTGAAGCTCAGAAAAGGAAAATGACTTATACAAAGCTACAGAGTCAATCACGGGCAGGGCTAGGATTTTCACCCTGGTGTTGACTCCAAAGTCAGTGATCTTGAACTCTGCCCTATACTGACACCCAGGGAGAAAGAAGTGAGCAGAGAGAAGCAAATTGTCATCCTCGACTCTCAGCACTGACCAGTGTCATTCCATCCTGTTCACTTATTTTCACAGTGGGGGTTTGGTGTGAAACTGCAGTTCATTCATACATTATTCATTGTTTCACTCTTTGAACAAATCTTGATTATGTCAAGCACAGGGCTAGGAGTTTAGATACGAGATGAATAATACAGAATCTTTGCTTTCAAAGAGCTTAAAATTTAGATGAAGAGGCATTCAAATAAACAAACCAGTGCATGCCCTTGAGGTTAATGCCATGGTAGCTGAGAAGGAGAGGGTCTATAAGAATAAATAGGGGAGCCCATTGTCAGTCTTGGGGAGGATCAAGGAAAGCATGATGAAGGAGCAGCTTCCAGTGTGGAATGGGAAAGATAAGGAGGTGCTAGGGAAAAGCACAAATGAGATAGATGGGGAGGCCAAGAGCTTGTGGGATACTGTCAGGCCCATGAGTAGTTTGATACACCTTCCTCATAGACTTACCCTAGTGGTGGTGTGAGAGGTGAGTTCTAGAGAAAGGGGGGCAGATTAGGAAGAGCTTCTCACCTTTTGGGAAAAATGGCACCTACAGCTACCATGGGAGTGTAAGCTTAGCCAAGCCTTCAAACAATATATTACAAATGTTTTCAAATTTTTATACCTTTGATTTCATATCTGTGACACTTTTGTGAAATTCCATTAAAGGAAATACTTTGAAATGTAGGTATAGACTTATGCACAAGGTTATTCATTGAAGTTTTATTTGTAATACCCAATTTTATAAATAAACTAAATGCTCAACATCAGAGGAACAATTCAGCCAACTATGGTGTTTCAATATGATTGTGAGGTATAGATAGATGGGTAGATAGATGGGTAGATAGATAGATAGATAGATAGATAGATAGATATAGATAGACTGTGATATATAATTGCTACATTATAGTGTCAATCCTAATTATTCATGGATTCCATGTTTTCAAATTGGCCTACTCACTAACAATTATCTGTAACCCAAAACCAGGACCTATGCACTTCACAGTCATCCCAGACATGCAGAGAGCAGCAAACATTTTGAGTCACCAAGAGACACTCATTTTCAGAGGTTAAGCAAGGTGGTGTTCTGCCTTCTCATTTCAGCTCTCAGATAGTAAGCAAGTATCCTTTATACTTAGAACCACATTTTTCACATTTCTGTGCTGTTTGTTGGTGATCTATGCTGTTTAAAATGGCCCCCAAGAGCAGAGAAAATATATGTGTTAGATAAGATTTGTTCAGGCATGAATTAAGTGACTGTGAGTTCAATATTAATGAGTCAACAATATATATTAAACAAGGAGTCTTTAAGCAGAAACACACATAAAATAAGGTGGCATATGGATAGGTTGATGAAAATGTGACCAGAGGCCCATAGGAATCTAACCCTGTATTTCCCCTAGGAACAAGACTTCAGTATTTGCTAATTCAGTGTCAACAGCAATTGTATAGAACATAAGTAGCTCAAATAATGTATGAATATAAACACATACATTCAGATATGTGTGTATATACAAAGACACACGTTACCCAAATATTAATTATATTTATATATATGTGTATATGTGTATATATATATATATATATATATATATATATTGCATTACAAGATAGTAATATCTTAATCATCTTTTTATAATATTACTAGAGGCCCGATGCAGGAAATTCGTGCAAGGGGCTTGACCCTCGCAGCCCCGGCTTTGTCCAGAAGGTAGTCCGGAAGGTCGTTCCGCTGTCTGGTCTAATTGGCATATTACACTTTTATTATTATAGATATATGCTATATACCTGCAATTCAGAACAGAACGAGATTGGAAACACAAATATGGGATCCTCTTTGTTTCAATGACATATTAATATAATAATGAAGTAATAATCAACTAAATAGCAGTTAATTTAGATTTTAATTTACTTCAGATGAACGGGATAAGAAGAGCTAGATGTTGTGCTTGATATTATGTTTGGAGGAAGCCTAGGGCTGGAGTCAACACTCTCATTACCTCCCTCTGTGAAGGAAGCTGAGACACAGGTCACCTCATAAGATCATTCTTTTCATCCTCACACTCTTCTACGAATTATCTCAGCCTTTACTGACGTCACAACGCTGAGTCGATGACTATCTCAACTACCTAATTGTTTGTATCTCTTGGACAAAGTCCATGGTGGAAGGGTGATTTATGGGAGGGATAATTTGGAATATTTTAAGATAACCAAGAGAAAAATCATGTTTGTCTCAGCGCATGCATAATGAAGGCCTCAGAGAGATATACTAAAAAGTTAAATCAGATGACTGGCATAAAGTCGAGAAAACACACACATACACACATAAAACCCAAGACACGCCCCATGGTAGCAAGATTACTCAAAGGATTCCTTCAAGGTCCCAGCACATGGGCACAAGAAACAGAAGGGGATTTCAGTAAGTCCTTCTCACTATCTAGTTAAGACTCTCACTCTTGTTTATCTGCTGCAAACACTGGGATGGTGGGTATACAGCAAGGATCAGGGTGGCCTGTTTTTGATTCACAACAGGGAGTCTTGACAATGAAACCATGCATTTTAAGAGGAACCTTCCCAGTGGTTTGTGCACAATCTAGCTCATAGGAATAACATAAATTGACTTCTTTCATCTTTCCTCCTTTTGTGGGAGCACACCCGTTTGGAGGGGGAATTTGGGGAATCCTGCTCCTGGGAGCAGATATCTAAGAGGGGATTCCCTCTGTCATTTCCATTCAAAGCATTAACATAATTCCTCAAGCACAGACTCTCTAAGATACCTTGAGTTATTTATTAATATTTAAAGAGGTTATTTGGCATGAAGCATGGAGCATAATTCTTAAAAGGAGCTGACAGCAGAATACATTTGTTAACTAGAAAGACATGTCTAAACTTTGCCAAGAGAAATACTGTGTGCAACAAGCACTGGTGGAGGGGAGGGTTGTTTTTTCTCCGGGCGTGTTTGTGTGCGCGTGTGCGTGTGCGTGTGCCTGTGTGTGAGGGTGGGGGGAGGAGGGAGGAACACAGAAAGAGAGTAGGAGAGAGAGAGAGACTTTCTGTTTCTCCTCAGTTTCCACTTACACACCGGCCCCTGTGTCTCGGACCCACTTCTGAACGACTTACTAATGATAAAGAAAAGAAAGGCTTGCGCTAGCCACGAAGACAGCCTCTCTCTGTTCCTGGCACCATCTTTTCTTCTAGCTCAGAATTTAATAGAAGACCACCCCTGCTGTCCTCCCATCTAGCTTGTTTATATTTTGTTCATTTTCTTCCTTTTAACGAGGTGATGAATAAATGTGATTTACAAGGAAAAGGGGACTGTCAGGGTTAGAGACTGGAGCCCTCTGTTCATTCATACACTAGGTAACGTCCAAACAGGCGAAATGCAAATCCGTCTGTCAGTAATCACGGATTTGGCCTGGGGGAGAACCCGGTTAAGTGAAGGTAGTTAATGTTTCCTCCCTGCTGCTTCGTTCCTGGGCCTCTTCAGAGGGGGAGCTAGAATGCTAGTTACTGATTGGTTTCTTTCCCCAGCCCACTGGCTAACACCGTTTCACGTGCCCTTCCGGCAAGACGCATCATACCACGGCTTTCAGCACGCAGTGTACACGTTCTGGGGTGGCGATAGCTAATCAATGCAAATCAATATTGTCTATATTTTTTGCAAATGCTCTGAAAGCTTTCAGGGCTATCAAACCTAAATTCAGTTTAAAGGATTATGTCTAGGGATTCGTGCTTGGGTGATGAAACCATAAAAAAAAAAGCAAGGAAATGATTACTATAAAAATCAGGAAGGTGGCCCCATCTGAAAGGCACCAATCTCTGCAGTTAGGAAGGGCACATGCAGAGGCTTTTGGGGGGCCGGCAAAGTTCGGTGTCTTGGCCTGGGTGGTGGGCATAAAGTAGGTGTTCACTTTACAGTAATTCACGAAGTGATGTTAAAAAGTGAAGTGAAATTCAGGATCATGGCTGCCGTTGGTGGGGAGAAGGGGCTAGCCGGAGAGGTACTTCTCAGATGTTGGAATTGTACCGTTTCCTGCTCGGAGTCCTGGATACATGACTTGGTTCAGCGACTGAAACTCCTTCCAGCTGACTACTTATATGCACTAGTTTATATGGGAGCTACATTCCCATCAAAGTGTAAAAATTCAAAATCGGACTTCTCAAAAGACTTTAAAACATTTATTCAGGTTCCACCCCAACTCTGTTTCTACCTCCAATAAATCTTAGTAATTAAGAAGAAACATATCCTTCCAAGTTTCCTGAACTTTCCAGTGGAAAAAATCTCACCAGCTACCATAGCACAAACTTTGCTCCTGTCGGGGGGATAGGAGTGGAGGGAGAATTTGGAAGGTGGATTAAGAGAAAAACAGTTTATCTAGGGAATGCCATAAGCCTTCCAGAGGCTACGGCTTTCTATAAATAAGAAACAACACTGAACAACTCAAGGCAGCAGGTCAAAATAAATATATAGTCGCTGCTCAAACTTTGACCTTATATGTGTTAGGATAACCAAACAGCACTCAATGAAAGTATGTTGATTTGTTTTTCAGTTTGCCGATAGGATTTTTCTTCTTACGAGGCTCTAAAGTCCTGTTAGAACTGAAGCCAACAGAGACATTTTGGTAGCTGAATTAATTTTTTTTTTCATCCACAAAGGATGCTTCTCACTGAGAGTCAGAGTCCATTTGGGATGTAATCTAATCTTTTTAATAGCTGATAAACGGAAATGAATAGCTCCTTGGATGCCACAGAGGTGGAGCAGGTTTGGACAGCTGGCACTCGCCTCCTTTTACATGTTCCTGCAAAGACAACCAGCTCTTCTGAAATACGCTATTGCCTGAGAATCAAGCCAGCAGATCAGAAACCACGTTCTGACTTTTTTCCCTAGCGTTTGCACACGATATTTTTGGAAGATGGGTTTGTGAAAACACAGGGACAGGATCGGAAAGCCTAGCTAAAATAAACACAGACAGCACTCGGATACTCAAGGTAGAGTTCGTGGACGCAAAGACTGTGGAAATGATAACAATGAAGGGTGTGGGAAGGCTTTCCCTGGCGTCATGAAAATTAATGTGGGCAGATTGCCTTTAATCATCACCTAAACTGGCAAAAAGAAAGGGCAAGGATTTCTGAGTGACAAGAAGAAGGTACTCCATTTTTTTTTTTTTTTTTGAGCCAGGATTACCATGTAGTTCCTCCAGAGAAGCGAGGGTGAAGGTAAAGGAAGTACAGTTTAGTGTAACATCCCTTAATTATTTACAGATGTTTATGAAACCCCTCGTTGTCTCATCTGTTCAGCAGGGGGAAACACATAAATGGAAAAGCAGGGATCCTCTGCCTCTGTCTGCTATCAATTAAATCATCAAAACAAAATTATCATTCAAATTACAATGTATCATTTCACTTTTAGAATGTATGGGGGACAACCATCGATGAAACAGAAATCTGTAAGCCATCAAAGCAACAAAGCAACATTAAAGTTCAATGAGCAGTTTGTTCATGCATGTTTTAATCTAGTTAAAAAATGGAAACCATGCTCACGTGATCAAAATAACACTTGCGTCAAAGAAGTCTTTGAGGTTCAATCCAATGAGACAGGCAAACGATTTTTGTGAAACCCCAAAATATTTTCAAGAAGATAAAGGGCTCCCTGGGGATCGAAATACAGTGGCATTAGCGGAATTTTAATGTGGGAAAGTTATCTAGCAATAAGGCAAGCTTGTTAGAGGGAGAAAATATCAAATGTTCAACTTCTAAATGTGTTCTCTTCAATGCTTATGTAATTGAAAACTGTTTTATATTTTCTATTAATACTTACATTCTATTGTTTCCTATCATGCATATGCTAAGCTTGCTTTGTATTAAGTTCTGTGTTATTGTGTCTTGCCATGTTAAAGTAATTATCTGTCTCTACAAAAGAGATTTATTACCTTCATGAATCTGACCATACACACATCTTAAATAAATTAATGAACTGACAAACAAAGAGTGCCCCATCATTCTAAGTAGCTGACAACATTTAAAAAGCAGTCGCATTGCAGTGGCAAATCTTTAAAGAGATGGGCACTTTTGGAAGAGTGAAGGAAATGATTTTGTGGATTGTCATTTCAGCAAGAAACCTAACCGAATTTAAAAGTTAATCAAAGATCAATGCTGCGACCAACTTTTTCTAGAATACTGTGTTGTTAGAGGACTTTGAGTTATTTTCTATCAAAAGACCATGTCAGCCTGGTGTTTCTCAAGAAGCAGTTCTCTGAGTTGGCTTAGTAACTTTATCCAAAACATACTGACCAGTCTGATGTAGTAATTTGAGACCAGGTGTGTGGATTTTATTAAAGATGAAAAAAAGATTATTTATTTATGGACGTGTGTAAAGTATTGGCAAAGAAAACAAACACTAGATACCTTTAAGCAAAAGGAGTTTTCTCTGATTAAAAAAAAAAATTTTCTTTTAAAAAGACAGTGTCATATTTTCTTACTCTGAAATATAAAAGTCAACTAATAGTGAGGACTGCCAAATTATCTTTCACTCCCCTAAAGAAGACAAATAGGCTCCATGTCTCCTTGTTTATTTATATTGTTCTTCTTCTGATTTTTTAGAAATAATTGTGAGTGGTAAATAAAACTGAAAAAAATTGTGACTGCAGAATTATTTTGACCTGATTTTAGCATCATTGAAGTGTCCGCAGATATACACAGATTTTTCTATGAGCCAGTTGACTACAATCCTACTTGTTCACAGAGCTAGTAAAGGGTATTATTTGCTTATTAAATTTTAGGTCAACAAAATAAATACAACAAATATTACACATGTTGCAGAATCAGGGATGTCTCCTTTCTGTGTTTGAGAAGCATCATAGGAAACAAGAGCAGTGTGCTCTGCTGGGCCTCAGAAATCACAAGTATTGAAAAATTATTGAGCTAAGTGTGTTCTGCGAGGTTTTATTTCTGAGCCATTTCCAAACATTTACTTCTTACCGTTTGACAGGTTTTTTTTTCCCCTTCATAAACAACACGCTCAGGAAAGATTTGGAAACTTGATTCCAAGAGAACTTCTGAAGAAAAATGTCACTGAAAACAGCCATCCCTCTAGCACACAAATGCTTTCACAGTTGTGATTTCCTGTGGATGGCAACAGTGGTTTTAACCTGCCAGATTGTGTTTGAGGCTTTTAAAATGTATTGTGTATAACTAGCAATATATCAGATCCACATTTCGGAGATAAACTTTCTAGTAAACAGATCGCTCAAATCCCCCTCCAGTGTTCATCATACTTTTCCTTGACACGATTTTAAAGTTTTTGCTCCAATAAATTGTCCAGGCATTTCTGTTCACTATTACTGAATTTATGTTGTTCACTTTCCTTAAAATTCAAAACTAAATACTTAACCATCCACTTGAAAAAAGAAAACCGATTTCTGTATATTTAATTTCAAAGTATAACTTAGCTAATGATATCAAAAATACTTACTACTACATCTTTTTATTAGTCCCTGACATTAGATCTGGAAGAGTAAATTTGTAATATTTTCCATGCATTAAAATGTAAGTAAATATTGCTTGCAATTAAGCTACACTTACAATAGTTACTACATGTTCCATGTGTGTTTGTTCTCATTACTATCGTCATACTGTCATGACCACCACCATCATCACTAACATTTTCCAAGTACTTGTTTCATGCGATGCCCTGTGTTAAGTGCTTTCTGTGCATGATTTCATTTCCCTATCTAGCCCTTATTCCCAAGAAAATGTCATAGGATCAGCACCTGATCAGAAATGTCTTAAGGTGAAAGTGGTTCTTGGTGGGAGGATTTCACCTAACAACATTGGTCAACAAGTTTCATGTTGCTATTTGAATCAGTGGAGAAAATACCTTCATATATATTCCTTCTTCTTTCTATTGTCCAGTAGAAAAATAAATAGTGGATGGGGGAGGGGAGGAGGAAGCAAAAGAGTGAAGATAACTGCATTTGGAGAAGGTGGGAGAATGGTCTCTATTTAGAATGGAGGGAATAGCATTATTTTCAAGTATGGTGTTTATTTTCATTGTAACTTTCTTCTTCCATGTACTAGAATGAAATTTACTCTGAGTGTTATTTTAAAGGAATATTCAACAATTGTACTACTCACATTAATTTAAATATACACAAAAGTCAGTGTCCAGAAGCCTGTTTTAGAATTGCCATGCATTTTATTCCCAACTACATGTTATTTCTTTAGGAGGTAAGTAAGCCTATGGCAGCAACCTTTTCTTTAAACTGTGTGCCTTTCCATTGGATCCTGTTGTGTAACTTTAAGAGAAAGACAGCACCTGAAAAACATTCAAATTTCATTTTATCTGTCATGTCATTTGATACTATTCCATACTTCTAGGAATTCGTTTTTTTAATGTTCTTCCACAGATGAAATAATTTTTAGTTGAGTGAGCCTAATTTAATCCTTCTGCAAAAAATAGAACTGCGTAATCCCTCCAACTGAACTTTTTAGAAATGTTGATTTAATATTTCTTAGACAGGTCATTAAAAAGTGGTAACTTACAGATAAAATTTGGTTACTGTGGATAGATTTTCTGTTATGAAAATTTCCTGATATAAATCTCAGTACAAATAATTTTCTAAGAATCCCTTTTCCTTCTTCCCTGTTTCATTCTTATTGACTGTTTTGTCTAATCCTGATACTTCATACATATTCTTGAGGGGAAAGTGCCATGCAGATGCAAATATGCTTTAATTAAGCTCACCACAAGCAAAGTGAGGTGGGTGAACAAGAATTATTTCACGTGTCACGGAAGAGGATCATTTCTAGAGGTTGTTTGTGGTCTGAGTGCATGCAAACACTCTGGTCTCTCTCATGCATTTACCATGTCAACACTCCACAGAAAATGCTTTCCAAAAAGTCCAGCATTGCCAGTGGCCTTGCAATATAAAACTTGAGTTTAGCGTCCTTTGCAGAGAAAGTAGTATTGTTTACAGCTTCCAAAGAACGGGGGTGTGACTGTAAATACTCAGCTAAGTGTCCTTCAGCAACATTCTAATCCTGTCCTGTGTCAGAATCTAAACTCCACCTTGAACAGCCTGCAGAGTCTGTCAACAATATGTTTTTCTTTTGTAAAAGTTAAAAGTGGGTCGATCGTGCTTATTTGAATTCTACGAAGCAGTGAGAACCTTTCAAAGGAAACATGCCATCCACAGCAGAAAAGGAGAAGGAAAAGAAAAGCTGTTGCTTTAAGATAGAGCAGCTCTTTGGGGAGCAGTCCTTACCCACTCAAAAGAATGTGGGTGTGGAGAATTAAAGGCAATTTCACCTGGAAAATTAGAGGAACTGTGCTCTTAAATTGTAGGAGCGAATTATATAATGTATTTTTCTATCAAAAAGATAGCACATGGAAGCCAGAAAGGAATGTATACTGCTGCTCAATAGAAGCTGGTTCATTTGGTGCCACACTTAATAATTCTGCTAGGAGGATCACCTATTTGTTCAAACAACTCCAAAAAGCCCAGAAATGCATTGCCTTAGAGGGGAAATTGGACTTCATAGTTACTTAATACAGGTCATTTTCCACCAACTAAGTTGTTTACCTTTATGTTTTCTCACAGAGAGAAAATTTTGAAACCAACTGACTTTGCCTACATGCAAACAGCTTTGAGAATCAACTAGTTCTTTTTTGAACAGGGAGATTCGGTGTGCTCGTAGAGAAACAAGTGTCGCGTATTTCTTTCCTTCTTCTAAGCTTTCCACAGGTCATCAATCAGGGATTTTCCCTGGTATTTTGCCGAAGCAGGGAGTGAAATGTGCAGCTGTGGATCTGCCGATAGGAGGGCTTCTGTACCTGCACATTTTAATAAGTCCTCTAAACACAGCCAGAAGGAAATGCAAACTGTGTGTGTTTACCTCATCTGTGATTGTAGCTGACATCAGAGGGTTTTGGCTGAATGCATTATGTATTTCAAATAGGACTCCTGCATATTAAAAGTGAGAGGACTTAGTTTAAAATTAATAGCATTAATATATTAATAAATTAACAAAATTAATTTATGTTCTGGAAATGGCTCTAAGTTGTATTTTTCATTCTTCCTTGTTTACTTCTCAGTTCCATTGAAATAATTCTATGGCTTTAACTAGCGTACTTTCCGTGTGTTTCTGTCTTCTCTTTTCACACAATTTGTCATTCATAATCATAAATTAGTTCATCAAAGCAGTATCGCTGGCAGATAATGTGATATGCATTTCCATATTTTCAGATGATAAGAAATTAGGATATTTATTTAAGGTGCACATGCGCAAAGTGTGCTACAAAGAAAACAAGACTTAAAAGCAACCAGTTTCTAATTAATTTCTTGAATCACTCTCTGCCACTGTTTCTGAAAGTGGTCCAATGCTTCAAGCTCATGCTGTAGTTTTCCACTAAAAATCTGATGACATATTTATATTTTGCCTGCAAGAGGCTGATGCACTTTTAAATATGGAAAGTGGAAATTTTAAATGTGTTTAGTTTAAATGAGGAAACAATTACTGAGCATCTATTATACGCAGGCACTGTCCTCGACACAGTGGATCCCAAAGGTGACCAAGACATGGGCCTTCACCTTAAAGAGCTTATGACATAGAAACAGGAAATCAACACATGGAAAGAAATATCCAGAAACATCTGGGGAATATCAGAGTAAAGAGTGAAGATGCTGCAGATCTGAGAAGGCTTCCTGGAAGAAGGGGCACCTAAGGTTAGTCTTGTATTATTGGTGCATTTATTTAAATCTGTGAGATGGGTCTGGAGAAGTTGATGGGCTCTAGGTCTTTAGAGGACCTACTATACCAGTGATGGTGAACCTTTTGAGCTCGGCGTGTCAGCATTTTGAAAAACCCTAACTTAACTCTGGTGCCGTGTCACATATAGAAATTTTTTGATATTTACAACCATAGTAAAACAAAGACTTATATTTTTGATATTTATTTTATATATTTAAATGCCATTTAACAAAGAAAAATCAACCAAAAAAATGAGTTCGCGTGTCACCTCTGACACGCATGTCATAGGTTCGCCATCACTGTACTATACCATATGAAGAAGCATGGGGTTTCTCCAGTGCTTGAGAGAAAGACTTTAAGCAGCAGACATGGCTCGTTTCTCAGCTCATTCTAGAGTTGACTCTCTAGAGGACAAATATGGAGGCAGCAAGATGAGTGAGGAGATGATTCCAAAGTGTGGTCTGCGGACAAGACCTTGGGCAGAATCTCAGGCTCTACCTGAAGTCTGCCTAATCAGAATCTGTTTTTATCAAGATCCCCAGTTATTCATGTGCCCATTAAGGTTTAAGAAGCACCGATCTGGACTGAGTGGGACTAGGCAATGGGTTAGATTTTGAGAGTCATTGAGAAGGAAGGTCCTACGCCTGAAGAGGTGAGGGGCATTGCTGGGGTCTTGCAGTTCTTCCATTAGAGGCTAACACACTAATGAACCATAAACATTAATGGAAATGATATTATTTGTTTTAAAAGACTACTCCAACACATTACTATAAAGCAAAAACAGAGTAAAACATGTGGTGAAGAAAAATGTAGGAGATTATATTTTTAATTTTACGCCAAGCAAAAAATGTTAGGTAACTGGGAAATTGGAAGAGAAATGTCCATTAGGAGTTTGGATTTATAGATCTGCAGAGCTGAAAAAGGTCAGGGTAGAGATAAAGATGTGGAAGTAATCCATCTACTTTTGGTTGTTAAAATCACGATAGGAGGACATGAGCACATGGGGAGAATAGGTTGACTTGGAAGAGCAAAGGGATGCAGAATTCCCGAGAACAACATTGACTGAGAGAAAGAAACCAAGAAAGAGCAGTCAAAGGTACCGGAGGACATCCAGGAGCCGAGGGGAGGGAGTGTTTCAGGAGGGTGTGTTCAACAAATTCCAACGCAGCAGGGTTCCAGAAGATTTATGTCCACTGGATTTGGCAACTGTTTTGGTTCGAAAGCTGGAATATTAATTTCTCAAGGAGACTCAAATTCAGTCTTCTTCTAGCTAGCTCATGTTACTTTTCTAAGTGAAATAGAAATCATGGCTGAGTCTGAGTCAAAAATGCAGTCTCTATTGGTGGTTTCATTTATTATTTAATTTTCTCTCTGGCATTGAAAATCATATCGGGGTTCAGTGAGAGGCCCTGAGATGAGCCCCTGAAGAATCCACGTGCGATGGAGCACAGGAGCTCTAAAATCTCTTGGGGAGTAAGTCACACTCTAAAGGTTAATTTCCTGGCAGATCAGCTGGCACTGCAGCATTTGTTGTAGGTGGTGTGATCCCAAGTATGGGATTTATAGTCAGGCAACTCTGTTGTCAAAATCCATTAATGTCAATTATTAGCTGTGTTGTTATTTTTTCTCACTCTCATTCTGCTCATCTGTAAAATGGGACTAAACATGACAGTGGAGTCATTGAATTATTTAAATGAGATCATACACACACACACACATATACACACACATGCACACATATGAGAGAGAGAGAGAGAGAGAGAAAGAGAGAGAGGATACATTCCGCAATATGGCAGAGTCAATAATCCACACCTTCCCACTTCTGTAGAGTCACAGTTGTTACTATCTATTACGGAAAAGTATATATAATTAAGAAGTTACTTACCTTACCTTGAGATTATTTAGAAATTCTAGTTTGGGTGATTATCAGGAGGCCACATAGTACTTCAGAAAAATAACAAGTGTTAGGAATTCAGAAACCTGGATGGAAATCAGTTTCATAACTAATTTGTTGAACAGTAGTCATTTGTCTCACATATGTGTAGCACACTCATTGTAGATCAAGTTCTTTGGTAGGAAAGACAAAATGTAAATTACATGGAGAAAGGGATTTTGCTGGTTTAATTTATTGCTATACTTTAGCATGTAGTAAGAACATTCAAATATATATATTTACCTGGGCCATGAAGAGTATTATGTTTTAGTTATAAATCCAAATTATTGTAGATCTCAATTTTTTCATCTATAAAATGGCATCTAGGGTCCTTTTCTGCTCTAAGATTCTGTAATTTTATAGTCATGGACAGAATAAAAGAAAGAGAAAACTGTGTATATAAATTAGAGTAGGACAAAATTAAATTGTCCATGTAGTTCTGTAATTTTTATTAGGTTGGTGGGACAGCCATTAATAGTCCACGTAGTGATAAATTTTTTACTGATAAATTACCCACGGAACATTCAACAAATATTTTGTGCACCTTCTATGTGCTAAGCACTGAGACGTGGTGAACAAAGTTGACATAGGCTTTGCCCTCACAGGAAATATAGTTCATCTCTTCTGTTTCCCTGTACCGAGTGCTATTACATGTGAGGTGGCTGGCAGGGAGTTAGCCTGCAGCTTGTCACCATGCTAGAGAATGAATTAAACTTATCTACACTAGAGTTAGTCCCATTCCACTGAATGTTACTAAAAGACAGTGGGTTGAAAATGTGAAAATAATGCTAGAATATCTTCCTAACAACTGCAGTTGTCTGAGATAAACAAAGTAGATTAAGATCTGCCATTGTAGCATCAGCAACCTGACCAAGTAGGGAGAAAGTATGCAGGCTAGCAGAGTAGGAAAAAGAGAAGTAAATAAAACCACACAGAGGTAGAATCGTAAGGGCGATGAAAGAGCAGGGGTGACATAAGTCACTTTGACAGCCTACTTGGGCTGAGCCTGATGCAGAAGAATGTCTTCGCAAGCATCGGGTTTAAATCCCACGGGCTGTTGGCGAATGTTTAGTTGTATTTCCCAGTGTCTAGTGATAAGCCCTCACATGCATCCCAGGAAGATATTCATCACTATGTATATGTCTTTCCATAATTTATCAGCAATCCCCTTTGTTTTATAGACAATATATCATTATATGTTTAGAAATATCACATCATAACTAATTCCTACTGGTTGAGTTACTATTTATTTTTGTCACACTGTGATGATATTTAAAAGTCTTCTTTAAAACTTTTGTTTAATTTCCCCATTTCTATATATTTTCCATTTTGGGAATAATAATTATTAAGTATATTTTATTTAACTTGTATAGAATTTTCCATAAAATATATTAACAGAAAGTCTTTAATCTGAGAGATTAGTAATGATATCTTCTTACTTTTGATATACTAACATGTATGTATTTAATTTATGTTTTAATAAGTTTTTCAATTATTTAGTATGAAAATACACTGTTATGACAGATGTTTATATACAAAAATAAAGTCACATTTCTGTAAAACATTAGCACTTTTATAGTGTAATGCAAAATGTTTTTATATGTATGGTTAAAAAGTGATGGAGTGAAAGTACCTATTTGTATACACAGCTGCTAATTAATGTTTTCTTAGACTGAGAGTAATACATAAATTGTACATATTGACATGTATTTGCTATAGGCAAACCTATGTAAATAAATCTATGTAACCATATGTTAAGCAATCAATACATATCGTCTCCCACGTACTGAGGGGAAAAGTATTCAGGAGACAATATGTCTCCTAAAAGGAAAACCCATAGTGCCCTGTAACTTGCTTACAACGTATGTTGAGGACATTAAAACACTGATTCTTTATTCTGGGATCCTTAAACTTGAGGGTCAGATAGATTCCCATCTATTTCAAGACCATGTATCCATAATGTTTTCATAGCACCTCCACTAAGCCATTATACAATCTATAAAATATTTAGAAATACAATTTTTCCTGGCTTGCAGAAATTTTTGAAAGGATTCTCTGGTAGTTCTAATTAAATTTTTAAAACATATACGTATAGTGTAAATGACAAAAAACGAACATATTTGCTAATAAAGTTTGAAAATTTTCAATTAAGTTTTATCTTCCATTTGAAAACAAATGTGTCTTCTGATTTTACAGCAATGTATTCAACTTTAGAAGTAAAACAGAAGAAAACCATCTTTAGATATCCTCTTGTCAATTAGAAGGAACAAGGTAAAATTCAGATTTCATCATGGATATAGCCCATCTGCTAGTGTTCCCAATGATTCCTACTTTAGAGAGTTCGCGATTGCCACAGCATGAAAAATTCGCTGTACACTAATTAATGTTATTAAGGCTTTCAACTATTAATGATTAGAGGGCTAAAAATAAAAAATGGGATTTTGTTGTTCTTGTTAACATTAATATTTTATGGTTTTAAACCTTGAACAAGGAAACATTATATTCATTCCTCAGGAAAGATGTTGTAATGTTAGTAGGCAACAAAAAATAAGCAGAAGTATTCAACTTTTTCCCACTTTTCTATCAAGGGGCATGATCTTCAAATTGGTAAAGTTAGAATATACATCATTAAGAGGGCACTGAATTCCAGAATAGATGAGAAGATAATAGAAAGTGACTAGCACTTCAAATACGTTCAAGTCTTTGTATGAATAACCTCCCATGATGCTGAAAGAACTCGCAGATGTGGTGACGAAACCAGTTTTAGTAATCTTTAAAAAATCATGGACCACAGGAGAGGTGCCAACAGACTGGAGATGTGAATTTACACCAATTCTCTGATAGACATAAAAGTGGATTGCATCAACTATATGCTAGCAAACTTTTCAGCCCCCAGTCAAATTCAAGATTATGTTATCCTATAAATGGCTTATATGTAAATGGGGGGTGGGAGGCAGTAATTACTAGAAGTCTTCATGGGTAACCCAAAAATAATGTGGACACACTAACCTCATTCATTAACTACTTGTGTCACACCCACACTAAATGGTGACAACATTGTGAGGTCTATTAATTTCACTTGAGGAAAAAGAGTCTTACCATGGAATTACAACTAATCAGAACTCATCTTGACAATTCTTGTTTCCAATGTTGGGGCACCAGACATTTGGAGGATATTATGAAATTAAAGCCTGAACAAACAAGAGTGACCAGGTTGATGAAGGGCATTTCAATCAGTGGTGAGCCATTGAGATACTTAAAAGGATTAATGGAGTCCTTTCAATGATGTAAGGAGAAGTACACAGTAGAGAATACATTGTTTTGAGCAAATCCAGAGCCTTCAGCCAGGAACAATTGGTGGATGTTACAGAAAACCAGGGAAGAGGTTTCTTTCAATTAGAAATACCAAAAAAAGGAATCCACCTATCTTGTGAAGCAATCATTTTCCTGTCTCCCCAAGTATTTAGGGAGAGACTGAATCGAACAAAGGGCTTTCTTCATTGCTTTGGGCAATTGGTCTGGCTTTTAGATTCTTTTCAAGTCTATGATTATTTAATTCTAAGTATTTCTATCTACCACTTAGTATTTTTTTTTGATACAAAAAATAGGGTAAAGAAAGATAAAATATCTTGAACAGTTTTTAAGTATTTAGAAAAAGTTATTGAATCTAGTAGTTTTCATTGCTGTGAAGAAATGCATTCAGATGTCATCATACAATATATTCCAGAAACAAATGCTTTATTTGAGCTTCTTCTTTGGCATAGGTACAACATTTATGTCATCTTAATGATGAATATATATATTTTGCCACTTTATCTGATTTGTTTTTATAAAAGAAACATGTTTAAATTGTATACTTACACAAGCTTAGCATCATTTTCTCTTTACTGATTTAGTTAAATATAGATTGCAAGACTCAGAAGTGAGCAATTCATTGATGATTCTCAGAGTCGTTTGTCAAGAAAGTAAAGATTTCCAACCAAAGGAGATTAATTTATCCACTGCTCCCGGCAGAATGGAAATAATTTGATAACGAGAAAAAAAAATTTACTCTCCATTTCCATGAGCTACTCAAACTCAGTCTATATAGAAAAGTATGTCTTCACAGTTGGCATACCTATAAAATTTTTGGACTTCTATCTCTAGAAATTTGCATGTCAGTTAAGAAGAAATCTTTGCGATATATATTAAAATCAATGAACCATGTGCAAAATAATAAAAACAACCTCTAAAATAAAACACTTCTTGAAAAGTGCCAGTACCTCAGTGCATGGAAATGGGGACTTTTAAGATATGGAGAAAAATTAATTCAAAGAATGATGTGAAGATTTTTCTTCAAAATTAAAGAGAAGGCAATTCTATTGTGTATTACAGCTCTTGCTGACTCCACCATAAGTATTTTTTTATCTTTATTGTGAGAGTATTATAGATGGCCCCCATTTTTCCTCCTTGCCCACCACCATCTGACTCCCCTCCCAACCCTGCCCCCAGGCCTTTACCACCCTATTGTGTGTGTTCTTGGGCAATGAATATATGCATACAAGTTCTTTGGTTAATCTATTCCTGACCCCCCTCCCCACTTCCATGTGAGATTTACCATAAGTATTTAATAAAGTTGACTTTTTGTTGATAACATCAAGGAATATTTTTGAACATATGCAAAGTATAAGTGAATTAGCTAACATGACTTTGCATATTCATTAGATAAATTTTAATGCTTGCGAAAGTTGTGGAGATGGAATTTAATTATCATAATGGCATGCTTACAGGAGGTTTCACTATAGACAAAAGTTGTTATATGGAGTCAAATTTAAAAAAAAATAAGGTAGTACAGTGTACCTTGTATGCAATACATCTCATTATAACTAGGATTCAGGTATACCAAAGGGCAAATCATGACTTACCCACCCATTCCAACCCTTTATCCCCCTACCCCCTTCCCCCACCCCTCAGTCCGTAAGAACTAGGTATTTCCCTTTAGCTCTTGTTTTAGATATTACTCCTGAATCCTATATCTGACACTAAAAAGGATTTTATGTATTTAAAAAATGAAAAGAGTTACTGAAGATACAATGCTATAATTAAACAGATGAACAAAAAATCTTAAGGTCTAAAGACAGGAAACAGTATAATAACATAAAAGTGAATTAGTTTTAGAAAACATAGCATCGCTCAAAAGAATGCTAAATGATATAAAACATAAAGCAATACATTCATACTTTAGTAAAGTATTAATTTTCCTTCCCAAATAACACTCACTGAATTAGTTAAACATCAAGAAAAATTATATGGAAGAAAAATAGGCCAAATACAAAGACCATTCTCAGTGACTGTATATTTTGTTATATAGAGGAGATTACAAGTGTATTTTTCTCTTAGCTTCTTAAAGTTTGGAGCAGGGCACCTATATTAATGGAGTTTGCTGATGGGTGCCAACATTATATTAAATTGTCAACACTAAGAAATATGTTAAAATTTGAGTACTGCTAAAGAACTGGAAATGGTTACAGAAATGATATAAATTAAAGAAGTATGAAGCAAAGTAGCTATGGAAAATAACTGAAAATATACTATTCTGTGGTGAACCTGAAAGATACTTAAGAATTGTCATAGAACATTGCTTCCCTTCCTTGGGCCATGACCCAGATTAAGGTTGCTGAGGGTCTATAGACGAATCAGGAAAGATTCTCAGGAGGGAAATGTGTCCCCTGCCTTTCTAGATAAACACAGAATGGCACAGGGGAAAGTGGCATATTTTGGCCCACCCCTGCCGTAGCACAAAGGGAATAGTCCAGAGGAAATAGAGGTGCTGAGGAGTCTTTCTCTGGGCCGCAGCAATGGAGCTGGTAACTGGCATTTACAGATCAATGTGGCAAAAATCCCTTCCTATATAGAGCTGGCTGTCACCTACAATCCACACTGGCTACCTCGGGTTCAGGTGAGCCAGGGACCCATGAAATGTTTTATTGCAACAGTCCTTGTTATATATTCATTTCGCTAAAGCAAATGGGTGGGACTCTTTTAGTAACTTTTTTTAGTCTGGCCAGTAAAACCATAATAATGACCAGTTTATAGCTTCCTTGAGAGAAAACTGAGAAGCAGGGAAATCAGTGATAGAAATTGATGGTTAAATAGTTGGTTCACAATGAAAAACACTGAGATCCAAAAAGGAAGCAGCATTTTCTCCCCACCCCCTGCAGCCCCCCCACCCCAGGGAACCAAAAAAGGAAATTTGGGACAATTTTGTTTTTTCTGAATGTGTGCCAAGAACAACTAAAATAACGAAGAAGCTCCAAGGATGCATTGGAGGAGAAAAAAATGTGTCATTTAAGCTGCAAAAAGAAGAGCCTGCAAACACATAAGTGTGGCAGGCAATTCAGGTGACTGGTAAGAATAACATCGTAACTGAAACTAAAAAATTAGCCTGAATATGTAGAGAGCTATTTCCAAAAGGTGAGCATGTTTATCCGATCTTGCATACAGGTTTTTTTGTTTTTGTTTTTAATGATGGCCAAGGCATTCATTCCTTCAAAGTTTAATGAGCTTGGACAGTAACCTAGTACTAAACTTTCAGTAAAAAACACACACACACACACACACAAACAAAAAAAAACACATAATCAGTTGATATTTCTCTCATAGCTGAGATTTCTGTTTTATTTACACTAACGGGGGAGGTAATTTCAACCTGATAATTTTCAGCTCTGAAGTTTCACTTTATGTGCACACTGCCAACTTACAGACCCTCTCAGGGCTCTGCACACTGTAATCAGGACTACACTGCTCAACACCCTTTTCCTAGAACAATAAAAAGCCTCCATACCTTTTCAACTTGTCACGTTTTCACTGCATTATAGAATTTAAACAAGCTTTGAAGATGAAAAACACTGTACACAATGCTTAAGTGTTACTATTATTATGATGATGATGATATGGTCTACAAGATGTACAAGGGCATTTTGGGATGAATGTATTGTGAGTCACAAAGTTGCTACTGAAGACAGCTGTTTGATTGCTACTTGAGAGAGTAGAGTTGAACAAGCCTGAATATGGATGATCTCATTTGGGTTTATAAAACTAAACAGAGCGCAGGCAGTTAATTGGATAATATATCTCCAAGGAAAAGAAGAGTTTGTGTAATTCATCTCTTTGCTGTAGTATATGTCTTGCTCTTGGTTATAAACTCCAGATAGGATTTCTGTTTCTAAAAGGTCAGATTATCTTTAGCCTGGTGACCTCACTCTCTGTTCACAACATGTAAGCTTACATGTTACTATTATTTTTTTTAACGTTGGTTATCTGTATTTATAGCTTTCTTATTTTCTTTGTATTTCACTCTACTTTATGTTCCTTGTGTTATTGATATTTTATTTACCCATTTTTCTCCTCCCATAGAAATGAAGAAAAAATTAGAATATTGACTTGTATTTATGAACTCCCATGCTACTGTAAAATATGAATCATAAACCTATAACCAATTGAATGTTTCAGGATGCAAAGAAATGAAAAGTTAAATAATTATATAAGACTAATTAACAAGAAATATCAAGGGTATCATGTAGTTAGTTACCAAATGATTGCAGACTTAGGCATGGAATCTGTCACAATGTGTTAACTGGACTATTAAGGTTGTAACAAGGAAATGGGACTTTTCCAAAGTCATATTGATAGGCAGAAAGGAGCAGGGATGATATTTCAGACCGGAGGAATGCTGTGAGAAATGTCACAGAGGTGGAAAGGAAAATATGTTTTTTTTTTCTGGAATGGTATGGTGGGAATAAAGACCCAATGGGGAATTTCTGAGAAAGGGTTTGGGAATGTTGCTGGGGAAAGATTTAGGCAGCTGTGGAATCTACATTAAGTAGATGAAACTTCATTTTGAAAGCCTAGGATAGTAAATATCATGTGTCACATCTGATTTGTTGATTGATTTGCAGATAGATTGATTTATAGACAATGTCCTAAAATTTGTGTTAACAGAGATTAGAAACTAGCTCTGGGAAGGATTTTTAAGGTTCAGCTGGAAAGAGTGCTATGATTGTTGACATGAATGTAATGGTAATATGGATGCAGAACCCATGCCATAGATATTTACTGTCTGTGAGTTAATCAATATGGAGTAACTAATGATCTTGATACAGAAGAATAACTGGACTAAGGGGTATGAAATACTTACTAAATGCATATATGGTGATTTGAGAAGGAAGACAATAGACCAAAACAATCAAGCATGAAACAGAAATCTTCATAAGGGGAAGTGGCTGTAAGGAAGGAATAAATGATGGAAATAAATGACATGACAAAGGAGAAAAATCAGTAAGATTTGAAGGCTGGTTGTGCATATGGAATATAGAAGAGAATGAATCAAAGATGAAAAAACAGTTTTGAGCTTGAGTGATGGAGAGGTTTTGTCTCATGACTTAAAAATATACTTCTTCATTGAATACATTTATCTTTCTCATACAATCTGGATCTGTGGAATCTGGGTTATTGAGCAAATGATAGTCCATCCTGAATGAGTAATACTCCAAAATGGAGTAGAAAGATTATGAGGAACATTTGGAGTTCGCAGACTTGAAGAAAAGCAAACCATATCCAAGATATTATTAAGTGATTCATTGTCATTGTTGACAATGTTGACAATATTTGACTGGTGATTTTTAAAAAATCAAAAATGTATTTTCAGTAACTTATCTACACTAATAAAAGAGAAACATGCAAATTGGTGTCACTTCACTACACCCACCAGCAAATCAGGATGGGTATGCAAATTAGCCCAACAAAGATGGTGGTTAATTTGCATACGCAGGTGCTGAGTGAAGACTGAAGGCTCCAGCCAGAGTGAAGACTGAAGCCTGAAGCCTGAAGCCTGAATACTGAAGACTGAAGACTAAAGACTGAAGACTGAAGAGGCTTGGCTTCTCCACTGCAGCCGGACCAAGGGCCTGGGTCCTGGGTGCAGGAGGAAAACCGGTGCCGGCAGCCAGGGGAAGGAAGGCCTATTGTGCGAATCTTTGTGCAACGGGCTTCTAGTATTACATAAGTGAAGAGTGAAAGCATTATACTTTCTGGATCAAATATATTACAAATGTTGAGTATGTAAGTCCCTAGAGGCAGAGACAATATATATACTTTTGATAACAAATAATATGGAAGTGAAAGCTCTGTACAGATCTCAAATTTAATGTTTCACTGAAAAGGAAAGTATTCATTTGATTTTTGTCCTGAAGTTGTCTGATGTGCTATGTGAAAATGAAGATCTTTCATTATCAGATGACATAGTTCTTAAAAATATAGCCTTTTAAATCAGTAAGTTTTCTTACTAGGGTGTGACACTTTTGGTAGTACTTAAGCTAAGTTAGACAACAAAATATAACACTTGGGGAGACTATCAGTGAAGAATAGGCCCAAAACACATTGACCAAGAAGAACAGTAAAACTAACCCCTCTTCCTCAGAATTGATTATTGGCAGTACCTTATATGCAGCATTATCTCAAGAACCTTTAGGGTACTAAAGGTCAAAATTACTAGTCATATAATATTGTTTTCCCTTAGAAATATTTATCAAATGCTTAGTCATATGTTCCCATGGTATATTAAAATTTATTTCATTTGCAAGAATTTGTTTTAGGAGCAGTTTTGAGGAAATCTGCTTTTGTTAATTCACATTTTTGTTTTAATTTAATAACTTTTTAAAGATATCTGCTGAATGGTGGGGGTAGAGCTATGTTACCTGATATCTAGCTTAAAAGTCAAATCCTAAAAGAGATAACCTACTTCTCCAAATGCTTAACATATCTAAGAATGGCTTGAACTCAAATGACATAATGTAACCTAGAAATGGATGGAGATCATAGCACAGAAAGTAAATTTGGTTCTTTTACTTTTTTATTTTATTTTATATAAACCAAGAAGCTGTGTGAACGCGATAAAGTCACTAAATTTCTCTGGGTTTTCATTTCCTTAGCTGTGAAGTGAAGAGATTAAACTAGAGATGCTCTCTCAGAGAACTAAATTTTATGAGGTTTCTTCATGTGGAATCTGTGTAGGTGACCAAGTAGGCTGACATGAATATTGATTTTGAAAATATCAACACAAGAAAGTCTGGAACTACTGGCTGACTACTTTCTTTGTGCTGCTACATTACATCCTTCCACTAACAAATACATAGGGAAAACGTCTGAGAGGAATAGTAAATGGCACCTTGATTATAGAGCCCTGGCAACTCTGGAGGATCAAGGTTCGCTGAAGGTATGAAATTATATAGCCCTGCCCATTTCCTCCAAGTATGTTCAAAGAAGTATTGGTTCCCATGGGCACTTCCATGCCATGCTGGTAACGATATAATCAGTGCTTGCTTTATTTCTGGAGATGATTTGGGCAATACATATCAGAATGTATACAAATCAGAATACTCTATCCCAGCAACTTCTGTTGTAAGAAATTTGACCTAAGATGATAACCACATAGGTATGAAGAGCTCCACACTACGACTGTTCATGACAGTGAGTTTCACAATGTGAAAAATAGGGAACAATCTATATGAAATGAATACTCTAAGCGGCCATTAAAAATGATGATGTAAGAGCAATGGAAAAATGTGGACAGCATCTTATTAATTGTAAGAAGGAAATTAAAGACCAGTATGCCTAATATAACACATAAAAATTTGTGAAATTGTGTGTGTGTGCACATATGCATGTAAATGCATTGGTAGGTGGTTTTTAATTCTTTATTGGGTCTTTTATGTACCACTAGAATTTTTTAGAATCAATATATATTACTATTTCAAAAACAATAAAATGAATAAAGAATAATTTTGGCTCCTGATCATCTGCAAGTGAATATAGAATATCACCTGGATAACAGCCATGTCAGATCATGGCTAAGTTGTGAAATATTATAATTTGGAGTGACTCTTTTTTTAAGAAATATCTTTGGTATCAGGAATTGCAATGTCTAAAACTGAGTTTAAGTGTTTGTTTCATTATCATAACTGAAGGATTTCCCTATATTTCTGGCTTAAAATCCTGAATTTCAATAACTATCAGCCCGGCCTGCTCTCAGGGGATGTTTGACCGCTGTGGAGGCGGGAGAGGCTCCGTGAGCCTGGCTTCTGGCTGAGCAGTGCTCCCCCTGTGGGAGCACACTGACCACCAGGGGCACTTCCTGCATTGAGTGTCTATCCCCAGCAGTCAGTGCACCTCATAGCGACCATTCGTTCTGCCATTTGGTTGATTAGCATATTAGCCTTTTATTATATAGGATGTTAATATACTATATGTTAATACTGTTAGCTTTGAACAGATTTTGTTGTTAAGATTTTTAAAGCTAATATATTTTGTCTTTTCTTGAATATCCCTGTGGAATACTTTTTTTTTTGCCTGTTCAACATTTGAACTTACTCTTCACTTTATGAATCTCTGTAGGAAATAAGGGGGAAAAAACTTGCCTTGTAAAAGCCAATCATGTGAGATACTTGCTTTCCCAGCATCCTCTGAGCTAAGGCACATCCTCCATCATCAGAAACTCCTGCATCAGACTTTAACAACTGGGCAGGAACAGTGGTGACGGCTACATGGGCAAATTTTAGGGAGCTAAAGTGCCCATTGTGCAGATGTTGCATCTTGAGCTCAGTGGTGGCAGCAGTAAGTCATTTCTTTATCAGCCTAGTTCTAAGGATCCTTTGGAGTGTTATTTCTGGAAGTTAAGCTTTGAGTTGGCTTTCCAGATCCCCCAATGATTGTTTGAGCTACTGGGAATACTCGTAATAAATTTATTTTCTTCTGAGTTATCCAGTCAGCTTGTAACTGAGTACTCTTCCCAAAACACTCCTGTTTCTCTACTTCCCATCACCAAATGTACACTCACGCCTGCATCTCTGCCTTTTCTCAGACACCCTGGAGGATGGGTGGCCTCCTCTCTTCAAGGAGAAGAAAGTGCTATAGATACCACGGGTCACCATCTTAAAGACTTGGCTTCTTGAATTATGCCCTCTTCTAGCTGCTTTATAAATCTCATACTTTTCATGGGGTCTTTCCCTTCCACATTCAGACAAGGTCATGCATCTTCCATCTTTAAAGATGTCTTGCCCTCACCCATACTTGCAAGTAACTAAGTCTCTGGCGCTTTAATTGCCAGACATCCTAAAAGGGTTGTCTGTGCACATTGCTTCCACATCCTCACCTCTGAGTCATTCTCCGAATCTTTCCCTTACGGTTTCAGTTCTCATCCTTCCACTGGCACACATTGTGCCATGGTCTCCAGCAACCGAATGCCGTGCAATCTAACTTATGTAACTCAACCTCCTAGTCTTCCCTCTTTCTTGAAACAGTTTCCTTCCTCTTGGATTGTTTACACCCTGCCTTGGTTTTCTCTCTTTCAGAGAGGCCGTTTCTTCCTAGTCTCCTTTGTTAGTTTGCTTTTAATTGACCTCTCTCGTCTCAGTCCCAGGTGCTTATCTTTCCCATACTTTTCCCAGAAATAGTGTGATCTATTTTCATGGCTTGAAATGTCACTTGTACACTAAATGTAAACCTTTTGCACTGGTCAGGTTTAATCTTGTCCCTCATCATTTTATGGCCACCAGTGACATTCTATGAAATCCCCATTCCCCTGTGTGGATTTGAATTCCTTGGTCATCTTTATATGAGGGCTTTCAAATATCAAAGGATTACTGACGTGTTGTGATAAATATTTTGCCTAGTTGGTCTTTTACTTCTTTCAGTAAGTTTTGAAGGGTGTTGTAAAAAATATCTTCAGCCTTCTATTAAGACAATAATAGTAATTTATGAGGTCAAGGACATATGTAATTTAAGGTTATCAAATAAAACTACTGATTTAAGCAAGTAAACAAATATTCTAGAGCTTGAGAAGGCACGGGGTATCCCCCAAATTATTGGAATTTGTCTTTTGGATGCATTCACTGAATTTCCAAATAATTTCTAATATCTTCATGTCTTTGCCATCTGAGGATGAATTACATGTCAAATATTGTCAAAAATTACACAGACCCAAGTCTGGCAAGTAAGATGCATCACCAATCTGTGCAATCCCATTTTGGGTGAAAAGCATGAAAATCTATTTGGCTAGAAATGCAGTTATAACTTTTTGAAGTTCCATAATAGTATAATGCTTTGACACCAATGGGCACTGGTTTGAGCCAGAAAGTAAACTGGAGAATGCAGGGGTTACAGCTGACTTGGGGTGCAGTGTTATTCAGGGGTCCCAGCAATGATGCAGAACGCAGGGCCTCGCTCTCCATGTCTAAGCTCTGTTTTCTCTGCATTCACTCAAACTTTCTGTGGTGGTGAGACAGCTGTAGGAGCTCCAGCCTCCAATCTTTTCTGGACCAAGTGCCATAGAATAAAAAGTCCAGATTATCTTCCCAGTTGTCCCCCAAGGTTTTCTTGGCTCTGCCTCTGTCAGGTTCCTGAATGCGATGCTCTGATAAGCAAGGCTGGAGTCAAATGCTTGCTCTTCTTGCAGTGAGTCATTTTTCTAGACTAAGAACAGTACTTTCTCTTCCTACAGAGGAAAATCAATGGGCTATTGCTAGGGAAGAGAGAGTGGATGTTGGTATAGCTAAATAATAGCAAGTGTTCACCACAACTAGGCACACACATGCAAACACACGTTCACACACACCATAACTGCCAGGCTTAGTGACAAGTCAAAACCATAGGATCGAGTCCCAGTTCTGCCACCAAAATGAAATTGCAGTATAGTGGGACATTGGACCCTTGATGCAGCAAGTTCTACCCCTGACTACCTGTTTGACTTTGGTTATGGCATTGTATATGCCTCAGTTTTCTTATCTATGAAATGGGGAGAACAGTGACACCTACCTCACAGAGTGTTTGTTCAGATTAAATGAATTCACATATATGTGAAGTAGTTAGAACAGAGCCTAGCACATAGGAAGCCTTGTATAGTGTTAGTCATTATTATTACTTAGGCATGGCCTTGAGCACTGCTTCAATTTCTTCATTTGTAAAATTAGAGAAGGGGTCTACATTGTAATAGAAAGTCAATGTACCATAATTCTATGCGTTCATAAGCATGTGGATGGTTCTTATCCTCAAATAGTCTTTCCTAAGGAGTCTTTGAAGCAGGAGACCTGAAATGCATCACAGGGATTGAATTTAACCATAACCTTACCCTGGCTAGGTAGCTCACTCAATTGGTTAGAATGTTGTCCCGATATACCAAGGTTGCAGGTTCAATCCCTGGTCAGGGCTCCTACAATAATCAACCAATGAATGCATAAATAAGTGGAACAACAAATCTCTCTCTCTCTTTCTCTCTCTCTCTCTCTCTCTCTCTCTCTCTCCCCCCCCTCAAATCAATCAATCAATAAAAAAATTGAAATTTTTACCATGACCTTAATAGAAATTATATAGCTTTTCTATGATGATATTCTGAATGAGAAAACTAATAGAAACATAGCTAAGAAATATGTACTTGTTAGAATAAATCATCGTTATACAAAATCTCAATAAAGAAGAATGATCCTTCACTCTTACCTCTGCTCTGTCAACAGAATATCATGCTGGATATGTGATGAATCACTCAACAAAAATTCAAATTTTGTCTAATGACATTATAAGTCACGCATAGTTTCTCACTGAGCAGTGCATACTGCATAGTAGGATAGATCATAGAGTTATCAAGTATGACTAATAGTTGGACCATTTTTAGAATGTATTTCATATATTAATCTGTACAAATTGTTCAGATGTTCCCCCACAGAATGGGTTATTTCTAGAAGGCCACTCTATGTTGATTTTCACTTTTGTGGCCTAAAGATAGAATTGGCTTTGCTCACCTAATATGAGATCAAGGTATGACGTAGCATCTCTTTAAATAAAATAAGAATTGTGCTGGGACTCTGTTAGATTTTAACCTATAGCAATTGGAAACTTCTGGCATAATTAAAGCAGTAGTTGCATTCTTCAAGTGTCTTTGTGTTTGGGAGAGATAATAGGGGCTATGTTTTAATTATGTTTCCTTGTTTAAAGGGCCTCGATATATATGTGAATATCCATGTATGGTATATGTATATGTATTATATTAGGATATATACATAGTTGGATATTAACTTAAGAATCTTGCCTGGGACTTTATAAAAAAAAGAAGTTAAAAAACGTTGAGAACTGCCCTAACTGGTTTGGCTCAGTGGATAAAGCGTCGGCCTGCGGACTGAAGAGTCCCAGGTTCGATTCCAGTCAAGGACATGTACCTTGATTGCGGGCACATCCCCAGTAGGGGGTGTGCAAGAGGCAGCTGATCAATGTTTCTCTCTCATTGCTGTTTCTAACTCTCTATCCCTCTCCCTTCCTCTCTATAAAAAAATCAATAAAATATATATTTTTTAAAAAATGTTGAGAACAGGTTAGGTAGCACTGTCTAAACTTACTTTAAGTCTGTGAATAATAGGGGGAAGGGTAATTAAATTCTCATTTAATAAGAAGTAATTGCAGTGATCATGTAGTGGTCATCTGTAGTCACAGGCATGTCCCTAATCTAAAAACCTCAGATGTCCTTGGGAAGAGTGAATCATATGGTTAGCAGTCTCAGATATTGCCAATATTTTCAACCTCTAACTTGTGGATTTCTTGGGGCCCAAGAAATTCCCCTTATCCCCAGGAGTCTTACCTTGTTTATCTTACTGACTTAATTAGCTTTGAACTAGAGTGTCCGGGGCCTTTCTTTCCAGACAGAGCTATCTCTAGATTCTAGACTGGAGCAAATTGGAACAATTGCCCAGGGCTCTGCTCTGCTGGGGAAACCCAGCCAGCTGGGGCTGCTACAGTGGATGTGTGATGCTGGCTAGGGAGGAAGGAGGAGGGGTTGAGAGTAATACAATAGAGCACAATGATCAAACACAATTAGCACAGTTTGTAGAGCATCCTCTACCACCAACTTTTGCCCACCCCATGAAAAGGCAGTGATCCCAGTGCTGCTGGCACTGCGAACCACTGTACATGACCTTGTCCTCTATATCTGAATTACCTTATTCTCAACATTAGTTCATGCTTTCACCCAACTCACATTTATCAAGGTCTGCCTTTGTATCTTCATATTTGTAGTATATTATTTAGTATTTGTCATAGTCAAAGGATTGCTGTCTCTCATACATTAATGAATATAAGAATCACATGGTGTGATTAGCTTAAATTCTCAGGCCCCACTGCCAGAGATGCACATTCATTACATGAGACCCATACATTTATACTTTTAAAAAGCACCCACGCTAGTTTCAGAAGCACTGAATTCTTAACTAGATCATAAAATCCTCAAGGTGGGGGGCATGCCACTCATTTACCACTTGGTTCCCCAGCACTTAACACAGTGTCTGGTACACGATAGTTACTTAACATATATTTGTTTAACTGTTGAATTATATTATAAGGACTATGTTGGACCCTAAAGTACAAGGATGATTTTATCACAAGCCATTTTGTTTTCATCAGAGTCCAGATAGATAACTCAAGGAATACTCAAAGAAGAATTTAAAGAGAGTTTAACAAAGGATCATTGACAAGTTACAGGCAGGGTTTAGGGAGACAACAAGACATGGTGAAACATCCAGGGCCTAGCAACAGCCAGAAGCAGCTGCCCCTAGGGCTAAAATCTCAAGGGGGGAGTGGTGGAATGGGGCCCTTTTTACTGGAACCTTGTGAGTGTGCACCCATAGCAGAGAGTGGGGAATAAATACCCTGACTGTCTCTCTTCCCATTCTCTGAGCTGGTGGTGTCATTAGTCAAACCCTTCAGAAACCAGATGGCAGGAGAGCCCAGGTGAGGTAGTGAACCCCCTCTCATGGCACTGAGCAGAGAGAGAATGCAGGGAATAGCTTCTTTCCAGAAGCTGGAAGCCTGCCGTCTTCTAATCAGTATACAGTTACTGAGGAACAAAGTTGAGAGTCAAGGTAGTAACTAATACTTATCACTAGATCATTTGGCCATGTCTATACACCACTCCAATGGTCTAGCTGCACGAAGGATGAATCAATTGTGTGAACACCAAGATGAAATGTTAACTAAATGGAAGCTTTCATTTCCCAGATGATCACACACTCATAAACACATGCACATGTACACACACACACACACCCTCACACACTCATTTCAATGGGGTTCATGTGATATTTTGAAGTGTGACCACTGTGAGAACCTGGATAGTTTGATCTGTACCACCAGTTAAATATCAAATAAGTGTTTGATAATTTAATGTCTCCAAAAATTAATGGTTATTGGCAGATTGACTTACATTACCATGATTCACTATTTTAATGTTAAAGAACATAGAGAAAAAACTACCATTAATGTTTAAAGAGATAATTATTTATCTCTATTGCACTTTCACGACTTTCCTAACTCATACTCTGGCTTCTACAACTACAAATAATCCCTTTCTATCTGAAAATTCTCAGCTTTCTGCTTCATTTTTTTTATAACTCCATAATGCCTAGTATTTAGTTAACAGTCATTTAATTTGGTATTTTTAGAGCAACATGGAATTATGAACCCAAACTGAAGATAATGAGGACAATATTTCAGAGAAGGACAAACGTCTCCTCTGATATATTGCCAAAAATATGCTGCTGAGATGAAGACCACCCACAAGCTTCAACTGGCACATGATGTATCGGCCCATATGTATTAAAGAAAAAGAGAACAGAACGGAAGGAAGAAAAGGCCACATGGAGCATTTGAAACTGGGCTCAATAGTGTGTTTCTGAGTAAAACGTAGAGAGGTTGTCCCAATCTCCAAATTCAATTTAACAGATGTTATTGAGTACCTATGATTTGCTCATCTTCTGCCCTCAAGATTCTTTCAGTCTAGCACAGGGGAAGGGGGTAAGTCAACAACATAACACTATACAAGTCACTGTGATACATTGCTACCTAGAGGAAGAAGCAATGCCCTTAGAAGCTTACTTCCTGCCTTGTTGGGGAAGGCTTCACGCAAAAGGCAGAATCTGAGTTTGACTTTAGAAGAAGAGATGGAGAATTGACATTCAAGTAGAAGGTAGCAGAAAATAAAATACAAGACATTCTAAAGCAGGGGTCCTCAAACTACGGCCCGCGGGCCACATGCAAATACAAATATTGTATTTGTTCCCGTTTTGTTTTTTTACTTCAAAATAAGATATGTGCAGTGTGCATAGGAATTTGTTCATAGTTTTTTTTTAAAAAAACTATAGTCCGACCCTCCAACGGTCTGAGGGACAGTGTACTGGCCCCCAGTTTAAAAAGTTTGAGGACCCCTGTTAAAGTGTCAGATGGGTCTGGCGAACGATTCCACCAGTGGGTCAGGAGAGTGGCCTGTGTGGAAGCCTGGAGTGAAGAATTAGGCCAGAAAAGTGTTTTGGACTATGTTGTGGGAGAAGTTGAATGCCCTAAGCACTTTGGTGTTATTCTTTTGGTAGTTGGAAGTCATGGATTTTTGTCATCAGAAGTAGAATATGCAAAATGGAAATGATCTGATCAGATAGCTCAGTATAATAATGAACAGAGGGAGAGAGAGTAGAGCGATAATGCTCAGTGGGATGTCTTGGGAGAGATAATAACTTTTTAATTTGGGAAGGCACTGTGTGGATGGAAAGAAAGGCAGTAAAAGGTACAAAATCCTTTAGAAAAGAAAACAAGGGGAAGACTAGGTAACTGATTGAATGTGGGGCGTGTGGGAGAAGGTATTGCCAAAGATGTCAAATGTCTGAGGTTTCTGGTCTGGATGACTCATACCTTCAAGACAGATAGGGTTGGTCTGTTTCCTTCCTCCTCCATGTTGTCTCTTTGTAGCCTCTTCTTCTTAAATTATGATATCAGACATATGTCATTCAAATTCACAAGTTCGATTTCTAGTGTAATATTTCAGTCTGAAATTTTGGCAAAATCAGATGTGGGGCTTGGTTATATACAACTGAGAGTTAATTGAATAAAGTTTGGAAAGTGGACGGGATGAAATAAGGGTAGAAATAAGGAGAACTTTGGAAAACACCTACTTTTCAGGGGCAGATAGTGGGTCTGGGTTAATTCAGATGTAAATGTTCTTTCTTAGTAAGAGAAGGGAAGTGAATCCAGTTATTTCCCATAGTAGTTTGGGTTGAATACATGGCACTGAGCAATACTATTTAATTCTGCTTTCAACCCAATGATAGTATATGGTTGGACGTTTATAAAGTCTATTGAAAATGCAAGAATCATTATTATTCTGGGTCACCCTAGGCAGGGGTGTGTGTGTGTGTGTGTGTGTGTGTGTGTGTGTGCGCGCGCGCGCGCCTGTGTGTGCCTACACCTCAGAAATTTGTTTCCTCTTTTAATTAAATGAAGCCCATGTTTGCTGGCTTTTGGGGTGGGCTGCAAGGCCCATCTGTTTAAGTAGGCAGTTGCCTGATATTGCAGGGGGGAGGATTGGCAAGTGTAAATGTGAATTTGAATACCAGATACAGGCTATTTAAAGCTGAATTTATCTTTAATAAATTCACCCAGAGGTGTTTGAGAATAGGTAGGTTGGAAAATGGTCATAATTTGTGTGCAGACTTTTTTTTTTCAGTTGTGTGGCACATGATTGAGAGAAGAAATAGAGTCAGGGAAGTTCGTGTTTGATAATGCTCTGTTTCTCTAGGTCTCACCATGCAGGAGGCAGACTCCTTCAATAATTGCTTTTAATATGCTGGAAGGCAAAATGGTCTTCCATTTCATATGATATAGTACTAACTTGAGAGCAAATAATACATAAATGTTTTCTTGCTAGTATGTGTTAAAGCAGTTGGCATTTAGGACCAAGGGTTGTCAATCTTTGAGGTTTCTGAAAGGAATTGCAATTTATGACGTGTTAGGGTAAACAGTTGGATTACATTTCTGAAATACGTGTTCCATCAGGTAAAATCATTGTGATTACAGGCACTGGAACTGTAAGTAAGTTATGTGGTAAAAGGTGGAAAATGTAAAACAAGTATGCTTTGCTTAACTACTAATCCCTCTTTGTATCTCTGCTGAATAAACTACAAGAAAAAAGGGGGGGGGCAGAATGTTTAAATAATAAAATAGAAAAAATGCACTACGTAATTTTGGTAAATAATAAGCATTATATAGCTCAAGGAACTCTTTCATCAGTGGTCCAGCCGTGAAAGAATATTCCAGAATTCAAAGAATTACAAAAGATTACAAAGAAGTTCTTTTAGTTGGAAGTTATTTCTTTTGTTTGCTTTTTAAAAATTTCTCTTCACTTGCCCTTTACTTTCTGATATAGCTGATAAAAGCACAGGTTGTCACTTTGACATGGAGACTCTATTGTTCAGAAACACTTTGCAAATAAAAGCAAAAAGCAGAGAATGGCTTTAAGAGCTTTGCATATGTTTGACAGCAGAAGACAATAAATGTAAATAAATCTTTACTATTTCCCCTAATTCAGTTTGTGCCATGCACATGTCAGGACTATAAACACAAATCAACAAACATTTGAAAGAAAACAATATACATAACTTATTTTATATATTAAAAACAACTGTCAAACAATTATGACCTCATGTATTAGTTGGTTGTTTTGAAATATTCCTACTAGAATTAAAAAATGCTCTGAGGGCCTTTGAGCTTATACATATTGTGTCAATCAAGAGCATATGTAATATATCTAAAGCATGAGGTAAAAATTTTCTTCATAAATTATTTCATAAATAAATAATTTGCTTGAAAAAGTTTACAAAAATATTTGTGCTTTTATTAACTGCTCTACAGATCTTTTGTGGTTCATGTAAATGAATTGATACAGACAGCATTTTGCTGAGCTGAACTCAAAATACAAAAAGGAACATGAAGAGAGTCTTCATCTCTCAGGCAAACTTCAGCAAAATTGGGTCCATGAAACTTCATTCATTAAATTTTTAAGTGAACATGAATTTGTTGGCTTCAGTACCTGAAGTGTAACTTTATCCTTTCAATTGAAGGACATAATTCACTCTCAGACCTTTGGCTTTAACATTTTATATAATGTATAATTTTGGGTACACTTAATGGTCAAATTTTGTATTATTACAGGTGGAAAAACACCAGCCATCTCAAGGGTTTTGTGCTTGCAAGAGCATGTAATTTCATTTTTTTGAACCAATTTAATCAATGCTTGTTTCACGTGAGTAAATTTACACTCTTGATGATTGGCTTACATGTGAGAGTGACGAAGAGGAAGATCACTTCCCCTTTTAAAATGTCATTTAAGTCTTGGGGAGCAGAAATAGATTAGGGGACTAATCCTTGTGATATATGGTACTATTTAAACTTTGCTGCTAAGATGCTATAGCCTGAGATTTTATCAGTTAGATACCAGCTTCAGCAGTTTTAGGTGGTATTAACCCTTTAAAAACAAACCGTTTTACTATTCAGATTCATATTTCAAAATTTATTTGATCTAATGTTTTTAGTTAGTCATGACTCAAGAATGTTTCCCTCAGATCCTTTTTTTCTCCTGAATAAAAATGCTTCTCACTGCGCCGTGCATATTTCCATAAATGTCGGTAAGCTAATTTATGGCTTAAAAAAGAAAATAAAGCTCTATATTTAATATATGAATACTTTTTACAGTGGAAATTGGCAGTGGACAGTATTAAATGACTCTAGTGTGAAAATATGCAGGTGGTCATTAGTAGCTGACTATGAGATTTACTGAAGATTTTGATATTAATTTTCCCTACAAGCAGGACTATATATAAATCTTACTCTGTTCCCAAATTAATTTAAATTGATGGTCACACATGAATAACTCCATGCATATAAGCTTCATTGTCTTCTCCTTTAGGGAATATATTGTTTGCCTCATTGTGAAACTGTATTTTGACTACTGTTTTACCTGACTAATTTCCCTATTGCAAAAGAATTAATGCTTTTCTACTCATAGTGTCTGGGACACGATACCAAAATTCTGGAGCAAAAGGGCTACAAAAAGGAATCACAGATCTGCCTGACTAGGAATAAAGATCTTAAAAAAAAAAAAGCAGTAAGGTTGGCTTTTTCACTTCTAATAGTATGTTTCAAAATATACACTTAGCTTTTTTCTCTTAAAAGATGCAAGAATCATTTAGTGAAAAAAATATTTTGGAGGAAATTACTTCATCTTTGGCTGACGGAGTCATGATTGTACATACCTCTCTAAAATTCTAATTTTAATCATTTTGCAGTTTGGAGAAGGAAGGATGTTTCTTCTTTTAGCACAAAATTAGTTTAAACTGATTTTCACTAGAGGAAAAACATGCCACTTAAAGTCACCCAACTGAAGAAAATGAAGTCCAAACTCCCAAGAGATATTTACTGAGTTTTTAACACCTACTATACTTTGGATCCTGTCATGGTACTCCTATGCATTGTTGTTTTTTAGAAATTAAAAAAGAAAGAAAGAAAGAAAAGGAAAAAGGAAAAAAAAAACCCCACCTGGCTCAATTCAGTAACTTATTTTGAGAGAATTTCACTTAACAATGAGAGTATTTGGAGATGTGAAGTAGTAAAAAGAATGGCATGCTTAATTCAGTGTTCCTTGTCTGCTACTATAACTCCAAAGAGCTGCAGGTACTCATCTTGCAGCACTTGAGTCATGTTCCCATTTTCTCTATTTTGTGGTACCCCATTTAAGCACCCACAGAGCTTGCTAGAGTCCCCCCAGCCCACAAAACCATAGCAACCTCAGTCCGCACTTCTCCAACTCAGGACAGAGTTCAAGTTCTCAGCCTCACTAGCCATCAAATGCATGGGAAACACAGACCACCGACTAGGTGCCCTAGGACTTCTTCATGCCCCAGAAAAAGGGCGGGGGAGGGGCGGCGCGCGCGCGCACACGCACACACACACACACACACACACACACGCACTCACACACACACAAATCCTGCGTCGCTTAATTGGGAAAGAGAAGGCAAAGTAACACCCAAAAAGGTAAAAGCACTTTTGGAGTTCTTTGGACGGTTCCTGAGAGCATCTCCGAGTGTTTTGGGGACCCACGATCTGGCCGCCACGCACCGGCCCCCACCTGCCCCCCACCCCCTCCCAAGGTAAGTCCTTATCTTTGACCACCTTATTCCCTAAAGCTTTCGGATTTTTTCCCCCTGGGTTTCCAGCCCGCAC
>NW_005353916.1:1398660-1399106 GCF_000412655.1 Myotis brandtii
GCGCTGTCTCTTTAAGGGAGCTCGGTCTGGGGTGGCGCTTTCCTCCGCGAAGGCTCCTTTGATATTAATAGTGTTGGTGTCTTGAAACTGACGTAATGCGCGGAGACTGAGGTCCTGACAAGCGATAACATTTCTGATAAAGACCCGATCTCACTGCAATCTCAAGCGTCCTCTTGTTTGGTGCTGCTCGTTCCTCCAGACCCCGCGTCCTCTCGATCGCGCTCTCGCCTTTCCCATTATTATTTTATTTTATTTTTTTTAAACAAAAAACAACACCCCCTCCCCTCTCCCACCCGGCACCGGGCACATCCTTGCTCTATTTCCTTTCTCTTTCTCTTGCTCTCTCGCTCTCTCTTTTTTATAAAAGGGGGGAGGGAAGGAAAAGGGGGGGAGGCAGGAAAGACCTTTCTCTCCCCCCCCCACCCCCCCAAATAATCCAAGATCAC
>NW_005353916.1:1399298-1399697 GCF_000412655.1 Myotis brandtii
AAGTGACTTCCTTTAAAAAAAAAAAAAGGAAAGCAGCGGAGGGAGAGTGTGCAGAAAGCCAAGCGCAGGCTTCTCGGGTTTCACATGCATTTTCTTTCTTCCTTTTTTTGCGCGTGTGATTTCTTTCTTTCTTCTCTTCTGCTCTCTTTTCCCCTCCCTTCCTCTCCTCCTTTTGGTGGGTCGGAGGCATCTGAGCCTTAGAAACGAGCGACTTCCAACTGCAGTAGCCCCTGGAGTCAGGAGGGTCAAGTTCAGCCGCCGGGGAGGAGGAAAAACAAATCCCCATTTGCCAAAAAAAGAAGTTTCGGGCCGGTGCCCCCTCCCCCTCGCAGCCCCACTCCCCCTCGCTGTCTCTCTCTGGCTGATTTTAATTCTCTCCTACCGGGCGCAGCGGAGGAG
>NW_005353916.1:1399749-1419521 GCF_000412655.1 Myotis brandtii
GCATGTTTTCTGGGGGCTCCTGACAAGCGGGGAGCACACTAGGCACCAGCATGCAGAGTAGTAAGTTGGGCGAACTTGGGAGGGTCGGGAGGGGCCTTCGTGCGGTCCCCAGAGTAGGAAAACAGCACCGGACTGGCGTTGGCTGGGGAAGAGTTTGCAAAGCCAGGCTCCAAACTTTTTTCCCTTCCAGGCCCAGCTGGGCTGGAGGAGGAGGCTGGTCGCATCCCCTGATGCACCCGCCTGTGCGCGGCTCAGGGCGGCTCGGCCGAGGGGTCGGTGCCCCGCGGTGCCATGTGGCAGGGCCTTGCAGCCCGGGCGCTTCCGTCGGGGCCGAGGCAGGGGCAGACTTCCTCTGCGGGTGCGGATGATGCGCCATGTGTCTCGGGTCAGCGGACACTGGCCGGTGATTACACGCCTGACAGCGGTGGGACAGCCCGGCGGACGGGCGCTGCGCCTCCTGTCTAGTTCCTGTTTGGGTTCTAGAGGAACGCACCGTGCAAAGGCCAAGGCAAACACCACCGCCCCCCTCCCCCCAAAACTCCAGGGATTGCAGGACCCCGTGAATAATTTGAGGGTGAGGCGGAGGTGGGAGTTGTTTGAAGTGCAGAGCTGTTTTTGTGGCTTGGGGAAGCTTTTTTTTTTTTTTTTTTGGTTTTGTTTTGTTAGTACCTGTGTGAGATGGTGGTGTTTCCCCCCAGCCCCTGGGAAGTCAGTCGCAGTTTTATGGCCCGAAGACTCTAAAGCGATTTAAGTTAGAGGGCGAGAAGGACTGGTGGGTTTCAGCGGGGGAGAACCTTGGGCTTATTAAATTTCAGGTCTTGCTTTACTTCCTCCTGTCTTTTTAGGCCTCATAATTGATAACTAGGCAAGTTTTTGAGTCAGAGCGATGGATCTTTAATGATGAACCCAAAGTATGATAGGATATTCATCCTTGCCCTATTTTGGACAATCACGGCGAGACTTTTCAGGGAGGTAAGTGAAGTGAGAAGCTTTAGCGGGAGAAGTGAAATCGCAGAGAAGTTAGGCCGATTCCTGATTCATTGCACTTCTGTGGAGTCATTGAACTTTTGTAAACGCACCAGGTGAACAGGAAAGGGTCTGGGAGGGAGACTCAGTGCAAAGGGAAAACCCAGATAGGGCCCGAGACAAAAATTACACAGAAGCGATCCCTCTAGGCCTAGTTGTTGGCTCACATGGGATTGCTCACAGCAAAAAAATAAAATAAAATAGGAATCTTCCAGCCAGTCTTCAAAGTCCTTCAGCTCTTTCAGTGCAAACCTATGGATCTTGCTGGCATCGTGTTACCACTTTGCTGCTGGTTTTAGGAAAAGTTGATCATTTCGTAAAGGCTGCCAGAGTTAAAAATGCAAGGGGCAGCGAAGGAAAGTAATGCGCCGCAGCCAGTTCTTGACGTGGACAAAATGAGAATGAAAGTTTCTGCACTCCCTCTTGTCAAGTTTCTTACAGGCTGCTCATTTGCTGAGAACACTTTCTCAGATATTCCACCAGTTAGTGTAAAAAAGCCAACCAGCTCTGAAATGGTGTGGGCTTTTTTTTTTTCTTCCCCCAAGTATGCCAGGGTTGTGAATAAATACAGGGTTTGTATGGGAAGATGAAGCATTTCCTGTAAGTTGTGATGCTGACGGGACAGTCTGGAAATGATACCAACGTTTTGAGGATTTTTTTTTTTTTTACCTTTAAGTGAAAGTTTATTAATGGCATGCTTAATCTTAACAAGTCAAAAATGTCGTTCTTAGAGCTTCCCCCTCCTCAGATGGTTAAACTTTCCTTTAAGGTTATGCCCTGGGATGAAACGTGTCTAGGTTCAATGTAATATACAGGGCCACTAATGTGCTGACGTTTGACGATTATTTCTGGATATTAATAATGTGAAAAGGAAGCGTCTGAGGGGAACTATAATTGAATTGCCAACATTCTGATTTGATTTCTCTAAAGGTGAGGCTTCTCGAAGCTTCAGTAGTACTCTGTTGGAAAAGTATTCTTTCCCACCCGTGAGCTGATGTGTGCGGCTCACCGATATATCTGTTGTATGTTAGGATATACGTGTGTAGAATACTTTACCGCACATAATAATCACTGAATCTGAGACTCTCCAAGTAAATAGTGGAACATAACAAGGTCTTTACAAAAAAGTTTGTCACCCCTTTGGATTCTAGACGCTGCTATTTTGATGATGCCCTTTGTGTCTTCAAGGTAACGTTAACTGTAAAGAGAAAAGCGTCCTAGGAGCTGAGAAGTCTGAGTTGATTTTAGACCTCAGCATTTTGGCGATAATATTTTAAGTGATTTTATAAAAATTTTGCTTAAAAATAGGCTAGACTCTCTATCAGTGTGCTAATCTTAAGTGTGGTCCATATGCCCCTACCATATTTTCAGTATTATTTTTACTTTTCTTTTAAGTCATATTGCTTCTGAGTTGACTCTGATTTCCGCAGTGTAGGTCTCTCACATACACATAAGGAAATCTTCATTCATCAGGAAAACCTTCAAAACAGGGAAATGAATGCAGCTGTGGGAAAGCTGCTTTTAAGATCCTAGTATCTCAATGATGTTTCTATTATATTATCATTATTATTATTTTTATTATGTGTGTGTGTGTGTGTGTGAGAGAGAGAGAGAGAGAGAGAGAGGCAGAAAGAGAAATACCACAATTTGTATTTATTGATCTCCATATTTCTATGAAGAATGCCAAAAGGTGTTAAGTTTTAATAAACTGCTGTCTTACCTTCTTTGTTGAAGTAAATAAACATTACTGAAAGTTTTAAAAGAACTTGTAGCAAATTGTTTTTGAGCTAGAGCTTTATTTTGAATTTAAAATGAGCACAAATATTGGTAACTGGCCTTTAAATGTTTTCCACAATACAAATATATAAAATTTATTTTTTGTTACTTTACTATCCCTCTAATAGCCAACAATACTATAACAATACTATGCTATTGTGTGTAAAACAAAATAGACTTTTTAAAAAGTTATGCACAGGTGTTTATCGTCAGTTTCAAGGGAAAATCATTATTTTTGAAATAAGTGATGCACTTAAAATAAAATGACGTGCACATTAAGACATATTCTTATTAAGATATTCTCTGGTGTGTAAAATGAAGCCATTCATTCAACAGACTGACAACTTTCCACTTGGTATTTGCCTTTGCTTAATTTAGTTTCCGCAGGACAGCGAGTGTGGTAGTCTGCATCTGTTTTTGGCAGGCAAAGAAAACTATAAACTCAGACGGTTCTGTCCCAAATAGTGCAGCTCACAAGTTACAATCAATTTGATAAAAGCAGCCGAGTTTTATGGACTTGCTTTCTGTTGTTCATCCTCGGTGAAGCGTTCAGGTAACTGAGGTTTCTTTCTCTCTCCCTTTTGCTGGTTATAACTACTAATGCCATCGATAACTTATTCAGAGTCTTGTTTACTCCTTTCTCGTATTTATTTCTTATTGAAATTTGGAGAAATTAATGGCAGCATATCTAGACTTGCTTTTACCTTCTGATAGCTACATTCCTCTTTTAATATCCTACAGAAAGAAGTGGATTTTTTTGTTTCTATAATCATAATGATTTATGGAATTGTAGGGTCCCCCTTAGATAAAATATGAAGGAACTCTTCTAGCCTTTGCCAAGTACAAATTTAATCTGCTTTTCGAAGGGTACTTGTAATTCTTACGTAGAGAGGGGTCTAATGCACTTTGTAATCATTTACGTTGAAAAAAATTGAGCAGAGTTTTGGTAGTTATCAAAATTATGTATCTCCTAAAAAACTTAAACCAGTGGGTTAAAGTAAATATGCTAAAATGCCAAGTGTTGTTTTATACTACTGTTCAGTAGCAACCAGGGCTGCTGAGGGAATAGCCACTTTAAAAAATTTGTCCTGGAGTAGAAGTGGGTCTTAAGCCGTTTGTTTATTTGTGTAGGATATTTGATTAATTATATAGGGCCCTGGCAATGTCTTCAGTGTTGATCCTATGGTCATCTTTAGGCTCGTCCTATCACCCCGTGGTTCTCTGATCCCTGGAAATGGAGTTTGTTGGTCTTTGGTTTGGTTCTCTGATGGATATAATAATGTAGAACTTGATTTAAGTTAGAAAGAGAACTTGTAGAGTTAAGGAAACCTCACTGAATTTGAAGAAGAATCTGTGATAAAAAAATAATTTAAATTGTTAAGAGTTAGATGAAGAAATCTGGTCACTTAGCAATGCCTACTTTTTGTCATCCCACTTTTTTCCCCTCAAGAGCACAAATACAAGTAGCAAAACAAAGATGAAATTATCTATGTATTTCCAATTTGAAGCATCATTGGAAATCATTTTATGATTGAGAGCTATGATTGAAATACCCATAACATCCAGACGCTTCAAAGAAGACATAAAGGCTACGCTTTTTCGTTCCTAAGTATGTTTCATTAAAAATAAGAGAAAACTTTTAATTTTTAAATATTTTCTAGCTCTTTAAAAACCTGCAGTAAATACTTTACAAGTGGCTAGACACCTTCCCTGGTGGTTTAGTTTATACAAGCAGGAAACTTTCTCTCCTACTCTTTCTCTCTTTCTTGTTTTCTTTAAACCAACTGACGTAATGCCAAACTTTGCTTTAAAAGAACAGACAGAAGTAATTGGTAGCTTTTAACTTTTAATAATGTTCTGGATTGGTTTTAGTGGCCAAAATGCCATTTAAAAAAAAAAAAGTTCAAGTAAGAACGGGCTTGTGGCCTGAGGAAGAAAGGCTCTGTTGATGTAGTTATTTTTATTCTTGTTTTTCAATCTGTTATTAAAAATCTTTCCTGCTGAACACTGCCGGATTTCTCCAATCGCTCTCTGTGATGGCTGGTGCATTTCAGGTTACCGTAACTTAAACAGTTTTGGGGTTTTGGGGAGAAGTGGGTATTTGTGTTGCGTTATTTCTTTTTTATTTGAAAAAGAACATTTGTTTTTGTTTCAACCGAGATGAATTAATTAAGATTATCAATGGCGACAGGTCAATGAATATGTTTATATAAAGAACGCTACACCTGTTAGCAAGAGCCTGAACTGTGGAGTTTTAATTGTGGCATTAATCATTTTTATGTGCAGAGGAAGGAAAATAGATGAAACTTTACCAAAATATATTTTGAGAGGGAAAGCGTTCATTTTAAGGGTCAGTTTGTTTCTGCTGGCGGTTTTTTTTTTCCTCTCTCCCAATTATAGTTGATCATTCTTTAACCCTATTAAATACACAGTGTTTTTAAGTTTCCGTTTTTTCCCCATCGTCATCTTCTCTCTTCCTGATCTTGCGCAGGCGAACAGAACTTTCTCCAGTTAGGAGACATCTTGGTGATGTTGATTGACATCAGGGCAACTTCAGAAGCTGGCAAGTGGGACAGTCTTGCAGGAGGGCAGAGAGATTTGTGCCAGTGTTTCCTTCCTTGGGGAAAGACACTCCACCCAGAGATGGGGCCCTCGCCCCACTTGATGGGCCAGGACTGAGCAACATTACTGATGTGAATTGTTCCTAAGGTTGAAATCTTATGGTTACTTGTCTGGGACTTGGCTTTTAACCCCAAATTTGTTCTGAGATTTTTTTTTTTTCAAACCGCGTATTTTAGAAATAACACATACTGAAAATTAGGCATCACATTGATACCTTAAAATGCCTTTTAAGACATTTATAATGGTCATAAAAACCACTCCACATATTTAGGGAAGTTGAGGTGTTCTCTCGTAGAAATCTGACAGTTTTGATTTACCTTTATGTGTTTCTCAGGTTTTCTTGTGAGGACTGTAGACTTGAGTTCAAATCAGAGGCATTCTTTCTTTGCTAATTACTTCTTTCCTTAAGGAGTTGTCAGGAAAATCTTTAGAAACTTAAGCTTAAGTTGTTTGCATCAGAGTGTCTTCAAGTAAGTCTTGCTTTATTTTATTTTTCCCCCCAAGTTTTCAATCCTAAATTTGAAGTTATGGGGTTCTCTGTTAATACATTTTTATTTAATGAGTGTTGGCTTATTCAAAACTGAGGGGACAGTAATAAAGTTTAGCAAGAAGGAAAAAAAAAAGGGAGGAGGAGGTGTTCTGAGCTGCCATCCTTTAATATCAGCAGTCTGTTTACTGTTCAGAGGCGGGGAGGGGTTGGAGAGGCTTTGTGGAAGATGATATAAAAAAAATCCATCAATTGCGCATATGATCCCCTCCCCTTAAGGTTTACTTAAACAATATGTTTCAGTTTTGCCTCAAACCACTCGGCACCACTTCTGCTCCAAGAATCCACCACTATCTTGGATCCTGAGCCATTGAGGATGACACTTTCTGTTATAGAATGAACTGCAGTATTGTTTGAACAAAGGTAACATTTTGATTTGTGCAATTTTGGGGCGGTAGGATATCTACAATATGAGAGGAAATCTAGCAGTGTGAATGCCTGCAAGTGCTTGAAGTATTCACAATAGCTATTCTGTGTTTAAATTATTGCTGCTCTGTGTGCATGCTATTGTATGTGTGTGTTATGCATGTAATGTATATGGACTGATAATATGAAGGAACACCTTGATGGTGGAGTCTTAATATGCTGAGCCATTCACTCTGCTCTTTAAACATGAATCTTTTAAGGAGATAGATGACCTACTTTATAAATTCTAGAAGTTTGAAATGAGTATGGAGTTTAACAGTAATGAAGCCATTACTATCACAATTCTAATATCACCTCCGAATTTACTAAGAAATTTAAGAAATGACAGAAAACTATAAATCAAAATGCTACCATTCAGCATATTTTAAGATAATGTTTCCAAAGTCCCATTTTTGTCGAGAGTAGCAGTTAAGTGATGGTGCTGTTTCTGAATATATCCTTTTATGGGACAGCACTTTACAGTTTACAATTCTGTCATCTCAAAACGTTATGTAGAAATAATATAGAACATGTAAAGACTCCATACTATGACCATACCATTTTCCCCTAGGGTGATGGATTCTGTGCGTCACCCAATTGTGATGCTGTTTGCCAGGCTTGTAATACTGGTTTTGAGGGTTGCTGTATGTCCTATTTTATCATCAGGCAACACAATACAACTTTGGTATCTAGGTAATTGACACAGTCAAAATAGGCTCTGGAAAATGTTCCAAATACTTTTAAGTAAGTCAGAAGTTAACTTATATGTTCAATTTATTTAAGACTTGAATAAACAAATGACTCATTGTCAGCTCTTTAAGCCTTCTATAGTAGTGTTAAAAGGAAATATTCAAGTGTCCATAATTTATTTTGTTTCTTTTTTCCTTTATGTGAAGGGAGCATGGTTCATTTATTTGCATTTATAATTGTTTCATCTGTTAATTACTTTGCATTCATGGTAGTGAGTAGCATAGTATTGTAAAGAATAATAAGCATATTTATATTATCGAATGTATATGTCTCAAGTCTTAAAAAAGCATTAACATTATTTTATTAAATTGAGTATTATAATAAGCAGGAATGGACCCAGTGTAGGATGATAGATACAACACAATTGCTATTTAGACAATAAATATATTTTAGCTGTTGAAAAAAGAAGAGATAAAAGAGATTTTGCTTTAGAGCTTTTTTATTTGTTATATCTGAACAGAATTTATGAAACTTACAAATCAAAACATTTATATTATAATGTGCTTCTTGATTAGATTCTACAATATAGCTTTCAGTGAATTCTTGTGAATCACTATTTTGATTTCTCCTTATAGAAGTATCTATTATGTCTGAGATCAGATACATCTATAAATACCGGTAGTGTGAATATATGCGGTAGAAATTTGTTTGTGGAATCTAAATTTCTCTATTACATGATACACTTCATGTGCAAAGGCATCAAGCATTACTAATCTAGTTTTAGCTTTATTTTTCTCTGAGCTATGCACAAGTGCAGCATATGAATTTGTGGCTTCATATTAATTTAGTGTGTACATGAACGTGCACGTATCTGAAGTCTCACTCATATAGAATGTTTCTGCATTACAGGCACTGAATGGAATTTTAACATATTACCTATTTTTTGAAATGACTTTAGTCTTTAATTACTTAATGCATCCCAACACTGATTTAGAGGTTAATTTAATTATAATTTTGGTTCTGAAATGACAGCAAGCTTGGCAAAACACATTAAAAACCAACTTCTACTTGTGACTTCTCTGTGATGTCATTATCCACACAGCATCCTTAGCTCTGAAAAATGTAGAAATAAATACAACAGCCTGTTTTACTCTCAATACTATGAAGTAATCCCAACTATATGCAAGTTCCTAAAAGAGAGTTTGATATTTGGTTCTGCTTTACTTTTTGATGCCATTAAATATTTTTGAAAGAGAATCTAGCTCACTTTAACTTTTAAAATGCCATTCAACTGATGGAAGTTAAGAATGATCATATATATTAATTGGAATCAAGGCCCATGTTATTAAATTTCCTCAAATATTAGTGTAATTGTTAAATGATGAGTAATTCTTTATTATTTTTAGATATACCTTTGAGATCTTTTAAAATCATGTGTTTCTGTATTTGGTGGCTGAATTTTTGTGTTAATAAATCAATTTAAATTATAAATTGAAAAAACAGAAATGATTATGTTTAATACTGTCTTTAAGTTACTCTTTTTAAAAATGATTGCAAGTGTTGCTCCTCAATTATGCAAACTTAGATAAGTTTTAGAAAACAACTTAGGTACAAGTGGCCAACGCAATTACATATCCAAGTAATAAGTAGCATGAAACAATATTTTCTGTAAATGTATACGCAAAGAGTAAAAGATGTTTCTCCTTTATTTTTAGAGTGAATTTGCATTACATTCATTGGATATCAAATGTGGTCAATTACTGTAAAAAAAAAGTCACTATCATCTAAACCTAAATTACAATGAACAGTTTATTTTACTCTCTATCTCATCACTGTTTATTTTACCTTTAAATGTCCCGTTCTTAAGACAATTTATGTTTTTGGAAGAGTGCCCTTGTGACTTACTTTTTACTTTTTCTTTGTATTTGATAAGCTTCCAGTAAGAAAGCTGCCACTCGTAAAATTTTAGGCCAATACTAAGATTCATAATGTACACATTTTACGTGCAAATATGTGTTCATGATCTTGCACGTTCACTTTGTCAAACATTTAACTCTTTGGTGTTACACTTTTGTACACACCTGCCCTGTAACTTTTTCCTCCAAGAATAGTTCAGCATATCATTGTTCACGTTTAATGATGTCTACATGCTATGGACACTTCTTGAATACTTCGATATATCAGTGATGATAATAGAAATTTAAAGATGAGACCAATAACGATGACAAATGGAGACTAGGAGGTTAGGTATGAGTGTAAACAGGTTTTCATCCTCTTTGTTTTTCCCATTTGGGGTTCCTATATAAAAAGAGAGAGAGCTGAAGAAAAGGGGGACTTGAATACTGTACACTCCATGATAACGTAAGGAACTATTGCTATATCTAGCTTCATTTATTTGTATATTTTTGACATAGGAAACTTTTGACCTCTTTGCCTGAGGTACGTGGGGCTTTTAGATAAACCCCATTGGGGTCACACTCATCAGTTCCGGCTTTGTGTGACAGAAAGCATTCTCTAGCTTCTGGTGCGCTCCTTTGCTGTTTCCCTTCAGGAGTGGAAGTCCCGTAAGTTAATTTGGCATTTGAAAGCACAACTCGAATTTTCCCTTTTTGAAAAGCCTCTGGCTGGTTTTCAGAGTAAGCAGAGATCACGGGCAGCGTGATGTCGTTCATTTCAGGATGCTAAGGGAAATAATGCCGAGCCCAAGCATGCTTCCTTTGGATTATTCTGCCATGCTTTATGACCATTTTTTTTTCTTTCCTTCTTTTTTTTTTCACTTTGGGAATCTAATACTTCAGTTTTTGGAGAAATAAGTATTTCTTCTTTTAGTGGAAAAAAGTCCTAGCTGTGGGGGTTTTTGCCTACATTTCTTTATAATATTTATTTTGGGGGCAGTATAAGAAGAGGAAAGGCATACACTGTAAAATAATTTCACTTATTGATTTGTTGCGAGCAGGCCTTTACCATCCTATTTGTCTGAGGAAATGCATTGAATGAAATTAAAGAAAGTTGTGGTATAATTTTGAAACAATTGTAAGCACCAACTGACAGATTTCTGGCAAAAAGATTAAGACAATTTTAGTTACTCAGTGCTGCTACCGAACTCTGTAGTCCAAGTTTATAAATATGTATCTGACAAGTTGATCACGGATGATGCTTGAAATGCATGTGTCTTGGTTCAGGGAAGAGAGCACTTACATTAGTCTCACCGTCAGTATGCTTTATTTAGATTTGCAAGAAATAGAATGCCAACTATCCTGTTATCAGCCCTTAGGGGTCTTTAGTAAAGAGTTTTATTGTTTATGGTAGCTTATATCCAATAACATCAAGCACTGGCAGCTTAACATATTTGTACGTTGAGCCCTAGCAAAGTTCAATAAGTGCTTGTATATATTTCCACCACGATTTAGGGAGTAATGTACTAGAGTAGTAGCCATCTGCTAAGGATGATTCTGAGGTTTGGAATTTGTAGCTGATTTGGGGGAGAAATATTCAGAGCAATCACCTTTTAGAAAAGTTAGTTCTGTCTTTCACATCTAGGAAAATATAGCAGTGAATGTTTGCGTTTTGTGTGTTTTGTCTCCAAGCAGAGGAAACTGACAGTTTTATGTTTTAAGTGCCGAAGGTTGTTCTTGGCTAAACAGTCCCTGAGTTAATCACTGGGATGTTAACTTGAATTTTTGTCTTTAAAAGTTTTCAAATTTGAAAACGAAATATGCTTCCATTATTTCCAAATTGACATCCTGCATTCTGGATTGGTTTTTAGAGAAATGTTTTCCAAATTCTCTTGGATTGCTTGAAGTCCATTGATTTTGAAATAATTTAGTTTTGTTTTTTTTTAAGCTTTTCAGAAAGGAGAAGAAAAACTTCATCTTTTTAGGGTTTTCTTATTACAGAATCCTTGTTATTTTCCATAGGATGCAAATTAATTTTGCATTTTTTCTTTTGCGTTATCTTTTTAGAAACTCATTTGAACTATCAAATTGAGAGGTCAGTGATTTCATTTCTCTTTCCATAGCTTCCTATGATAAGATATTTTGGTCATTTCTAAGGATTCACTACGGAGAAATCCTTTTTTATGTTAATTGCATACTTTTATTTTTACTTCAAAAATTGGTGTTTGAAAATCATATATTTATTCTTTTAGGTAATTGCAAAAATTCTGAATGGTGTAAAATAGCATGACATCTAGTTATTTCTCATTTGCGTCTTAGGCAGTTTGTATCTCAAAATGCAATTGAAGGAAAAAGAAAAAAAATGTTGTAACCACCTTTGACATCAATTAGGGTATTCCTGTGGAATTTTCCAAAAGTAATAGGAAAATATCAAACACCGTGAATGCACAGGGTTAAAAGTAAATCTGTATATACACTGAAGACTTTAATCTGACATGTCTGAGTGTAAAGGTGTTTTTAGTCTAAAGATTTTCTCTGCTTTTGCCTGTATTTTATTTTGTGCAAACGACTGCTTAAAATGATTGGCATCCTTAAATTATAGTATGTGTAAAACAAATAAGGCTGCTACTATGAAGAAGCAGCAGCTCTGCACACTCGTCTTAAAGCCTGTTTACAAACATTTTTGTTAGGAATAAATGCATCGGGCCCTAGAGAAATAGATACAAAATTGCAAGCTTAGTATCCCTAACACATCACCCACGCTATTCACTGAAGGTGGAATTGACTCGAGAGAACGTCTAGTTCGCACTCCTTGTGGAGTGTATTTAACAGTATTTTGGTGTCTCCACTGGTAGAAATGTGGACATTTCAACCAAACACGCCCTCCTTTGGTCCTTATGATGTCAGGATGCCAAAAGCTGGGTCCAGTGTAATCAAAACCACGTTGCACAATTAGGCTAATGTGGTGATTTCAAATCACGTTAAATGTGCTATTTCGAAAGGATAATTTTAAAAAATTTACCTATTTGGAATCTAATGGAAGAGCTGGGACAATGTTTATAGATTTAATTCAAAGCTTCTAGATACAGATAACGAATAAAAAAATTCCCCAGATTGTTTCTTCTTTTCGTAATGTAGGGTTTATTTGCATAAACAGCGTTGTAGAAATAATTTGACAAAAGATGATCATGTGAAAATATGAGCAAACTTTCTGAGCCCAATAATATGTGTTCTTTATTTCATTAAGTTACGTCAATAAAACCGTGGACAAAGGAAATAAACGAATAAAAATTTAATCACCTATTTGAGCTCAGATTGAGAGTTTGAGAGCATGTTCTTAGTTCTGTGCCTGTGCTCTGAAACCTGGCCCCCATCTGCTTTGCTGATGGGCATATAGTTCATCATATGTGTGTGAACATATAATGCCCTGCTTCCCACATACATGAGGGAATAATGGATCTAGACTTTTGAATCTTTTAAATACATATATATATATATTTTGGTTGTTGTGGAAACATAGATCCTGGCCAATAAAACACTTCTTTTCTCGGTGGCCGAACTTGCCTTGAATGGTCTGTTGAAAATCTGCTGTTCAAGTTTAGGTTTTGTGTCTCTTTAATTCGGGTGTAATTCAGAGCGACCATAAGGATCATGCTTTCTTTTGAATGATAGAAGGGACATGAACTACTATCCATTCTAGCGGAATCATCTTGTTTTACAAAGGAGAAAACTGAAGATTAAGGGAATTTCCCGTGATCATATAGCTACTTAGATCAAGGACTGAACTTGAACCTGTGTCTGGTCACCATCCTCATTTGTACATAAAACACTAGACAGCTTTGATGTTTGTTGAGGAAATCTGCCTAACGTTTGCAATTCATTAATTTTCCTTTTTCCTTTTGTAGATAGATATGAGAATAGAATTAGAATATAGTATGAGCAGGGAGTTGATCGTATAGTAAAGCAGTTGGTATATTCGTAATATTTCTCTATCATTACCTTATGAAGAAAGGGGAATCAAATGTTTAGACATTACCCTGGAAGGTTAAAAGTTACTGCAGAAAATCTAGGCTTACTGTTTCTTTCAAACACTTGAGTGATAGAACCTTCTTTGGAATATCCAGTTGGTACTGAAGAATTGTTTATAAAATTGTTATTAATAAGAAGTTAGTTTGCATTGGTCTTCTCCCCTTAGCTTAAACTACCTCTAACATTTATCTATTTTGAGACCAATTAAAAAAGTGGTCCATTTGAATTAAGGATTTTTTATCTTCCAAGAAACTGGACTTCTTTTTATTTATAACAGCCATAAGTCCCTTAGTTGTTTGAAAACTATAGACAGCATCTGTGAGATTAGGCCTGAATGTGCAATTATTAAAATGTGGTTGAAAAATTATTTGTGGCATTTTACATAAACTCAGCATTTATAAAAACAAATTAACAGAGAATAAAAAAGGAACCTCATTTATTTTAAATGCCTTTTTTCGTAATCCTGTCTTTTGAGTGATACATTTCAGCCTAAATGTAGTGAAAAATTTTAAAATATAAATTTAATGCCTTTTTTTTTTAGAATTTCTGTAACGTTCCATATTTTATCTGTGACCTCGCTATACATGATGGATGCAGTTAATGTTTCTTTATTGGTTATAGTTAAGCTCATTTAAATCATTTACTTTGTTGTATTGGAAAAACAGGAAAAAATTTTCTTCTTAGATATCTGAGGTATTTTACTTATTTCTTGTGTTTGTTTTTTCTCTCTTCATTTTTCCAGTGCTGATGGTTATATTGTATAATGTAAAGGGTTAAGGCAACCCCCCCATCAGTGAAATTTACAGTTTACAACCCTGGATGCTACTGTCATTTCCTTTTTGCTTTAAAGAATCGTGGTAGATTCCACGCAGAAAGATGTTGGACCAAGACACTTTCCACACTCTTTCAAGTCAGCCCCAGAAGTAGCTTTGGAGGAGATGTGTCAGGCCTTAGAAATGGGCTGGTTTGGTCCAGGGTTTGATATGAACCCACTCCATGTTGAGTTGCAAGGTGGCCTTTTATGTGTCTGGGTTTTCCACTGTTTGTATGTGATCCGGAGGACAGGCTTGTTTTTAATTTGGTTGTGTTGTTTTATTAATGTTGCTTTAGGTGAAAACCTGTTACAAGTGGCTGTGAGTAGTTATTCCTTCAAAATGAAACAGTTTGCTTGGGGAAAATAATCATATTCAGTCAGTTAGAAATAATCAATGAAATCAGAGAGTAATGGGGTGATTATTAACATTTAAAAGCAATTCTTCTAACATAGGTTAAGGGACCATTTTAACTATTATGCTGGTCATCTCACATAAAATCTCTTTCTGTGTGTAGTAAGCATATTGTACAGAGAAAGGCTAAAACCTCCCATTATTCTTATTACATAACTATCTAGGAATTATTTCCAGCTCTTCCTCTGGCTTTTATCTCTTTATATAGTTGATTTTTTTAAACCCTGACTGTGATTATAATTTAATACCCAATGTAAACCTGATAGAACCATAGGAGATGCTATGAATGTCTAATTTGCCCTAATTTTTCTTAATTTATTTAGAATTTATTTTCCTAAATAAATTATTGGTGTCTCCCCCAATATACAGACATTTTCTTTTTCTTCTTTTAATTTAGGAGATTGGAACCTAACCATGTACTTTTGGCATTGAAGACCAAAATAAGTTTAAAGTGGCTCTCACTCTGGTCTTGGTTGATCAGAATATACTTTTTGTTGTTGTTGTTGACTTGCAGGTCAAATCCAGAAAAGTTTGAAATAAGATATTTTTGTATTTTATTTTTTCCTGCCATTTATTAAGGGACTTGCTTTCGTGATACATTAGTGTGCATTTAATTTTCTTTTGCTCCCCCTTAATCACAACTCTGCTAATATATTCCCTTACTCGTGGTAAACCTCTTCTCACATATTCTTTTTTATATTTTATATCTCGTTTTATGCTTGTTCTCATGGCACATGTTTGTGAGCAAAGACTATCCTGGATGTTTTATAGAAGGTAGTTAAATGGCATTTATCTTCTGCCCATTTGGATTATCATCCAATTGTAGTTACTTATGGAGCATTATTGGAATCTAGGAAAAATACAATTGTGATTCTGTCGCTAATAGATGGCTACTGAAGCTGATTGATAGATTCGGGTTTAAGCACTGGAATGATTTTAGGTAACAATTGAAAAATATTGAATATATCTCCTTTGACAGTTTAGAAAAATACAAGGTAAAACAAAACAAAAGGCTACTTTTTATTTATTTCCAGATGGATTTCATCTTGTACTTGGCATGGCACAAAGTCAAAATGTTGCTCTTTGAGATTTATTAATTAGAATGTTCCTAAGCCAGATATGGAATGTGGTCTATTTTTTTCTTCAGATAAAAGATAAACCTACTCAGAAATAAAAATAAACCCAGAGTGGGGAAAATATTGAAAGCTGGAATCTGGGTTTCTTTTCATGTACATCTTCATTTTTCAGCGACGTGGATGCTTGCCAAGGCTCCTCCATTTATTGACACTGCTGTATTGAGGATACCAGAGGCCTCATGGTAGCCAAGCCCAATTGTCTTTCCATCTGACTGCATTTCTTAAATGTATTGGATGCTGCCAGCCATTTTCTTGGGTATCTCTCCTGGCTGGGCTTCTGGTGCACTGGGTTCCTGCCATACGTGTTCTGATCTGCCCTTGACTTTCCTCTTCATCTCTACACTTTTCATTGAGGATTATATGCTTTTAGTTTTGGATCTGAATGAAAGAAACCCAGCACATTCACCTCTAAACCTAACTTGGATTCTGAGTTCCAATGTCAGTGGTCTTCAAATGCCATAGGTATCCTATATAATAAAAGGCTAATATGCAAATCAACTGAACGGTGGAATGACCGGTCGCTATGATGCTCACTGATCACCAGGGGGCAGATGCTCAATGCAGGAGCTGCCCCCTGGTGGTCAGTGTGCTCCCACAGGGGGAGCACTGCATATCCAGGAGCCTGGTGGACGGGGAGCGGGCCTAAGCCAGCAGTTGGACATCCCCTGAGGGCTCCTGGACTGTGAGAGGGTGCAGGTTGGGCTGAGGGACACCCCCTCCCCTCGCCCAGTGCATGAGTTTCAAGCACCGGGCCTCTAGTTTTTTTATAAGTTTGTTTATCATCATTAGCTCTGCTCCCAATTGATCAGTTCCGTCTGTACCACACCATGTGTTCTATCCTCAAAGTGTTACTTAGTCCCAGAATATTCCCAAACCATCCTGTGTTCATGTTTTTTCCTTTAGGAAATACCTTTTATCTAACCTTAACTATAGCAATTCTATCTATTCCTCAGATGTTGGCTTTCATATTTCTTCTTTTTTTATCCTCACCTGAGGATATGTTTATTGATTTTAGAGAGAAAGGAAGGGGGTTGGGGGAGAGAAGAAAACATCTATCGGTTGGTTGCCTCTCCTATACGCCCCAACCAGCACCCACAACCTAGGTATGTGCCCTGACCAGAAATTGAGCGCTCAACCTTTTGGTGCATGGGATGATGCTTCAACCAACTGAGCCACCTGGGCAGGCCATGTATTTCTTCTTTTGAAAGCCTTTCCATTTCCTTTAATTTTAAACACCCCCTGCCTTGGTCTCCCCTTGTCAGTTTGAGGAGAGGAAGAACATACTCAACTCAATTTTGTTCTCTTTACAATGCCTTGGATATGGTGGTTTCTCAAAAGCATTGCATTAAATTGGCACATGGGGGAAGAATGCTTTGTCCAGAAGCGTCTAAGACTTTTAGGTGCTGAGAAAATGTGAAATTGTATCGTCAGGTTTCAGAGATGAGAAGGGTTATCTGAAGTTGACTATTTGCCCTGATGTATTTTTCCTGAGGTATAATACTGCTGGCTGTGACTTAACACAGTGTATTTTGAAAGGTGCTTTCAAATTCTGTCTTTTATTGATTAATATCACTGAACCAAGTGTGACAGTGTCAGTGAAACTGAGGCAGAGGGAGGCCCGAATACATTTGCAAACTATAGAAAAGTGAAAACCCATAGTGCCTTGGTGTGCTTTACCGATATCGCATCTGAGGTTCTACAAAGTAATCAAAGATGCCAGGTGATAAATGATACAGCCTTAAAACATGAAGGATGACAATGTTAGGCTCCGAGGTCATGAGTCGGAAATGCGTAGTTTTAACTTCTTTGTGTTGGGTATTTGTCGGCCCAAATGTGTTGTGATGTTTGAGACAGTGGCTTATGTATTGGCTTCCCAATGAAAGTTACCTGTAAGCGATCCAATGCTTGGGCGCTGAGGGAACAAGGTTGGTTTAGACCTTCAGAAGTTCGAACAAGAATATTGATGAATAGGGTTTGTCAGGAGCTGAGCACAGAACTGTAAGTAATGCAGCTTTGGGATGCCCAGGCTTATGGCATCCCCTTCACTCTATTTAATACCCAGGGCTCCTTGCAAGATGGTCAGTAAAGTGATAACTGAATAATAGCTGCTGAGACATTTCTCACGTTGGAACAAGAATGCCTGAGACTTCTTTGAATGTTTTAGCAATCACTTTTCATTTCATCTGAAAAGTGAAGGAACAATTTTGACGTTTGTTTTTGTTTTTAAAGACCATATCCTTGGTCTTCTCTCTGTAGTTTTTTTTTTTTTAACTAAAAATATTCCCTTAATCTGAGAATTGGGAAGTCCCTTTATTTAATATATGAATCAGTTAAGCACTTAAATATTTTAAACAGCTCTGAAGGATTATTATGCATTTCCAAATCTGTATGGACACAGAACTATGAAGAATAAATAAAGAAGATTTATTTAATGAATTTCTTTACTTCTATGACAGTTCATTCCTTCTAAGGCTCACATTTTTCTATTTCTCCCTTAATAATAAAACATTCCTAAGCTTTCTAGAAGCCTTAGCTAATTGCATTGATAAACATACTTTCCTGTTTCACCTTATGTCTGTCACCAACTTTAAAAATCCTTTCAAGGAGACCGTTGGATGTTTAAAAGTAATATCTGCCTGAACTTTACAAACTATTTAATTGACAGTAGACAGAGTTTCATGGACGAGAACAGTCTAGTTAATCAGCAGGGTTGTTGTTTTTTTTTTAAATCCTCTGTACTTTTCCACAACTGAAGGAAGGGGTGCATACTTCTGGTTGAAAGTGAGTAAGTGAAATTTAGTCCTGCTGTTCTGGTCGTCTTGGTGGCTTAGCAATCTCTTCATTGCAGTTTCATAATCCCCGACATGACTCTCCAGCTCTCATGTCTGCTCAATGCAGAAATAGAGGAAGGAAATGTATGTTTGGGCTCCATGAACACGTTCCTTATCAGACTGTAGGAGGAGCGGGCGCTGTGGAAGACGCCTCTCTTCCCCAGCTGGACAGCATGTGCACGGGGCTAGTTTCCTGTCTCCTGAAGCTGCGAGGTGCCCTTTAATGATGGGAAGGAGCACATTTATGCATGTGTCGCTCGTCGTGTTTTCACTTGTGAACACCAGGGAGCAGAGGGCATGCAAACTTTGCCCAGAGGCTGGACACAGTTTGCATAGACATGAGGGAGCGGCATGTAGCGACAGCACACTGATTTGGTCCAGGCCTACCTAGCCCTGATCCCCAAGTAGAAGTGAGAGCGGCCTCAGGCCCCCGGTGAACCAGGCTGGCAGGGGACAGGCTGCCTGCTGCTCAAGAGGCCAGCCCTCTACTTGGGGCCACCTTCACATGGCGATCGTGGCTCCCATTTTTGGAGCAACTCTGCTAAGTCTGTTTTCTCCACTTGAACAAGACCGCAGTCATCCTCATTTCTCAGGGAAGTTTTAATGCATTGCCTGGGGCTGCGGCAGGTAGCGACAACAGAATCAGGATTTGAACCCAGGCAGTCTGGCTGGAGTGCTAAGGCTTGGTGAGCGCTTCTCCTTTCTTTCTCATCAGGGGCAAGTGGGTTTCGAGTTGCTGTGTATACCAGGGGTTCCCAAAGGAGGCGGCTTTCATATCAGCATGGTCCAGGCTTTCTCCTTTGGCCCTCATCTACCTTTCTTCATCGTCAGCGATAAAGCCATCACCTTTATATACGGGGCATTTTAAAACCTGGCTATAGTAATAATTCACATTCAACTTGTGTTTTTTCCATAGAGATGGCTGCAATCTCCTGGTTAAAAAAAAAATCGTATTTAGTCTAAGTAACTGCCTCTTCTTGGCTCTGTTACAGCAAAAAGGCTGCGATCAGCAAACTCCTGGAGGGGGACGTTGTTGAATGACAAGGAGATGTGGTACTGCCCCTCTAATCCTCAGGACTTTGTGTTTCTTAAATTGTTTGCCCTCCTGGGTAACTCCTGGGCCAACGGGGCCTTGACAAGTGTGGCTTCTGTGTGTAACACAAACTTTTTATGTTGGAAAGGTTGGTTTGGGTCAGACATAAAAAACAGCCAACCAACCAAAAAGAAAAAAAGAGAAACAACACCCTTTGTCATCTGCCTTTTTGTCTCTGTTGGGTTAATTTTTTTTAAAGGAATTTATATTTTATGAATAAGCTATAAAGACCCAGCGTGTTTGGGTGGTTAGTATCATCACAGAACTAAAAGCCAAGAGTAAAATAGCTTTTTTGTTGTTTCCTTTGATTTTTTTTTAAGGAGAAATAAAAAATCAGAACCGCAGATGAGTAGCAGAAATAGGATTCCATTCCGTTTTCACTGCTTCCCCAGAAGCCTCGGAGTGAGGAGTTGGTTGCCCTGCAAGAAGGCTGCTGGCTGGCCGGCCGGGCCGCCTTTGCAGCTGCAGACGGCAGAGCTGTGTGTGTCGGGGTGTT
>NW_005353916.1:1419699-1438044 GCF_000412655.1 Myotis brandtii
TCAGCTGCCTCCAGCCGGCCTGCTGCGCTCGCCTTGCCCTCCACCTGCATCTCCCGCCTCCCAGCCCTTCTCCCCACTTCATTCCTGTGCCCTCCCTCCACGCTCTGGCCTCTGGTCTTGTCTTCTCCCTTGCTTCCTCTTGCTCTGCTGTCTCTTTCTTTGATTTGATGCTCACATTTCATTTCCCCCTGCGGATCCCAACATGGGCTTATCAACACTCACTCCTCTTCAGATCTCAGGAGTCACCTGGGACCCCTGTGTGCAACGTGTAGACACAGTCGTCAGTGGAGATCATTGAAGTTCTAGTTTTTCATTCCGGTAATTAAAAATGTGGTGTTAGTCTTTCAGTCAGTCACATACCTTTTGAGAGTTTTCACAGAGCTGTTAAAACCGGTATTTCTGACATTTTGAAGTGCATTTATTTATGCCAACATAGATGGGCCTATTGTGTCTCCTGCATTCTCAGTCAGAAAGCTCTGAATAAAATAAGCATAAGAAAGACATATGCACCAAATCACAATTTATATAATAATGTAGTAGTCTCTTATCAGTACAGGAAGCCTTTTTGGAGCGGCTGAAGCTTCTGTTATGTTTTGGTGATCTAGGAATTGAGGTCTTTACATTTTTCTTAAATTTTAAGACAGTTGCTCTGCATGGATCCTGATCAAATTTTATCCCTCTACCTTATCGAGTTTATTTTTAAGTTAATTATATTTAAGGCTAAGGCTTTTTACACCCTTTGTATCCATTTCTTTTTCTGGAAGCTGTTATTATTAAGGCCGTATCATGATACGTCAGTATTTTTAGTAGAGTTGCTTTTAAATTCCTTACTATCAGAGATATTTAGCAAGGAAATGAACTTTATTGAGTCATATAATTTATATCCAGGTGCTTCGTTTTTACCTGGAAAAATTCAGTATGCCTGACTTAAAGAAAATAGTTGATATAGAGCTGAATGCCAGGGGTCATTTTAACTTATGGCTGACGGCGTTTATATATTGATGCCTTAGTTAATTTTAAAATTAAAAAAAGAAGAGGGACATTTCTATCCTTTTTTACTTCATAACATTAACTTCTAGTATTGCTATCTGTAGGGAGAATTTAGAAAGCCTTTTTGGAGTGGCTGAGGCTTTGTTTGTTAAATTGATTTCATAAGACTATAGGACTGGAAATGTTTTATTGAAAAAAAGAGTTAAATATATGAAATGGTTTAATAAGTAAATCTTTTTAAAGTGATATGCTGAAAAGAAAATGATTTTATGATTAAAAACAAAAACAGTACTAAACCAATTAGTTAGCACTGTTCTGTCCTCAAACTTCTTAACTAAATGATCACCCTATGAAAACAAAGATACTCAAGTCCCAGTCCCAGGAACAATGGTTCTAATATACACGGGAAGATTGAGTCCACCATCTATGTTTATTGTTGGAGTTCAGAGCTTCTTAGTACTTCAGTGGTCATAAATGCACATCATAATATTTTTCAACCTTTTTGTTTTGTTTTGATTTTGCATTTTCCAATCACTTGCGCACTTTGACCTCTTTCCAAGCTTATTTGTTTTCCAAATATGTGTAGTACAAAATAAAATAAAGGAGTTCCAGCCATCCCCTTGCCTTCTGGGACATGTGATTGTATGAAATAGGCTAGTGTCCAATTGTGTTTAGAAGTTCAGTAGGTGGTGGCTATGTTTTCCTATCTGTGGTGTGGCTTTGTTAGAATAAAATCAGAATTAGAGTAAGTCTCTACTTTCTCTAGTTGACAGCGTCCCCAGCTAGGCTGTGAGTAATACTGCCTGGGAACAGGCTGTGGGAGGAGAATCAATTTAAATTATATATGTAAAACAGGTTTGGTGCATGCCAGAGAGCTGTGAGAATATTTTTTTTTGTTTGTTAATCCTCACCTGAGGATATTTTTTCCATTGCTCTTCAGAGAGAGAAGAAGAGAGGGAGGGCGGGGGAGGAAGAGAGAGAAGCATTGATGTGAGAGAGAAATTTAGACTGGTTGCCTCTGGGGGAGGGAACTCACATCCCAGGTACATACCTTTGACTGGGAATCGAACCTGTGACCCTTGGTGCGCAGGCTAGACCAGTGGTCGGCAAACTCATTAGTCAACAGAGCCAAATATCAACAGTACAACGATTGAAATTTCTTTGAGAGCCAAATTTTTTAAACTTAAACTATATAGGTAGGTACATTGTTATTAACTTAATTAGGTTACTCCTAAGGCTTAGGAAGAGCCACACTCAAGGGGCCAAAGAGCCGCATGTGGCTCGGGAGCCGCAGTTTGCCGACCACGGGGCTAGACCAAGGCTCTACCACTGGGCCATACCAGCCAGAGCTCTTTCTGACTATAATAATAATAATTGTCTTGTTTTCGATCTTTTTAATTTTAATATATCACTAACTATGGGAATACTCATTTCGACTGTTCAAAATGGTGTTTCTTAGGCCTTCTTTTATTTTTAAATTTAAAATATTATACAGTATTTAGGATATATACAGAGTGAATTATAGAGAAGAGTGGCATCAGTTATTTCAAAAGACCAGCTGGCATCGTTTTCTTGGAAGAATACGTGCCTTAATTCATCAGTTCTGATGTTTGGATGGATTTCTGTTGTGCAAATTTTGGTGTTCAAGGCCGCTCTGAATTGTTAAAGTTACTAAAAGACATGTTTTTGGGTTATTTTTTTTCACATCGTTTATTTGTGACTTATTCTTTGGGTTGTTAATGACCCATGCCTTCATTTATATTTTAAATTGTATTTGTATTAGTACTTCATTTTAATACAGGACGTTTCTTAAAACGTAACTTTCTGAAAGCCAGAGATTTCCCATCATAGCTTACTTTTTGTATTAATCTCATAAAATTTCTTCTTCTTCTCCCATATGAGTCTTACAAAATTCCCCTTCAGAATTCATCGTTGCATTATTTGTCAATAGGTTGTGGTAACTTTGTCAGAATGCATCAGACCCTTTCCTGAGTAGTATCTCACAGATAATATTGAGTTATTCTCTCTGGACATTTCAGAATGTATTTTTTTTTCATATATGGGATATGTGCCACATGATTATAAGCACTCTGTGAATAAAAATGATTTGTTACCACTGAGGTCACTCAGTTTTTCCGCAGGAGAATAATAAATAGTCATGTGACTTCATAGCCTCTGTAGATTGTGGTGTATGGTACAGTGATTCCGAGGCGTCACTTGCAACCACATGTCCTAGATTTCCAAGTTAAGTGTGTGTGTGTGTGTGTGTGTGTGTGTGTGTGTGTGTGTGTGTGTATTTTTTCCCTTAGCTAGAGGTAAGCAGGCTTTTTAACATCAGAGATAAAGTATTATTTATTTACAAAATATGTCTGTTAAAGAAATAACAAAATGATTAAAATTAATAAGTTGGGTTTTTTTAAGGTTAGAAGCCCAAACTATTTTCCTAACAGTGACACATGAGATGTCATTCATATTTTCTAGGGGAATTTACGGCGGACCGTTGGAATTACTTTTGATTTGATAAAAAAGAGGTCACTATTGAGAGTACTAGTACTAAATTTTTGCTGGCAAATGCTGCTGTGGAATTATACTTGGGAACAAAATTCACAAGCTCCATAACTAAGGGCTTGCAGTGCATTGATGAGAAGACTAGAATTTCTCTTTTTAAGCAAGTATTCAAATAATGGAGGAAGTTCCAGAAATCACCCAAGAATTTCCAAAAATGAGACTTTCAGAGGGCCTGAGTGATACTGATTTTCTGAAAACTTCTTTATCATTTAGACACAGTTCCCTGTTTACTTAGTAATGAGTCAGTAGGTTTATATCTGTATTTGTGTTTATATTGTATTTATGGGTATACATGCATATAGTATTTGATAATAAGTATGCATACTTAAAAATACTCCTATTCCTTAGACTTTGGAAATTAAGTAAACTGAAAATGAGCTTTACCTCTCTCCATATCACAGTTGTGTTCCAATACAGATTTTCAGTAACTGGAAGTCATTTCTATATTCTGGTAATTTGATAACCCATTTTGAAATGCATTTGTGAGCTCATTGTAATTCCATGTGCCTCTAATGAAAGGCATGTGAAGGTATGGATTGAAAGAATGAACTGTGGTTGGTCCCTACAGAGAACCTGCTGCCCCTTTTGGGCAATCTTTAATCCAGAACCCACGAGTGTATTTGCTGTAGCAGAGTTTTCCAAAATTTAAATGATGTCACATTTGAAAGCGATGCCAAGAAACAATGTGGCAGTTTCTAAATTTTGTGAAGCTAAAATCCCTGGTTACAAGAACGAGTACATGTCACAGATGAGTAGTTAGTAATGACTTCAGTTTAGCAGGAAAAGAGCAATTCCCATATGCTGATTCTAGTCTCATAACAAAGAATGTTATAGAAAGATTGCACAGTATTTAACAAGCTGTGAGTTAATGTGACAGTGTCATTGGATCTAGTTCCAGAAGGAGAATCGCTTTACCATATTTCTTCAGAAATATTTTAAGTTGTACAGAAAACTTGCTGCAAATAAATCCAGACTGTTCCCACTGCACCCCATCCCCCAAGTTAGGCAGTAATATTGAGTTTAGTTAAATTGCCCAAGACTGCCTGAACTTAAGTACCTGGATAAATCAATAAGTCTCATTGTCCGACTCTGAACCTCAGCCACTTGCCTCCTGAAGAAGGGAGAGTGGATATGAACAAAAGAGTTATTACCTCTTGCACCTTAAGTATCCAGTACAGCAGTTTACCGCTCATGGGATCCACTCCCAGTTTGAACATAGAGTCCATCCATTAACATCTATGGGCACGTTAGAAGTCAAGAAGGTGAAGTGAAGTTATATCGCTTTCAAACCTTTGGAACATGTACTGTGGACAATCTTTGATACGATAGATTCGTTATCAACAATTCATTTCCATGGCCTTTCCCAGAAACTTGATCTCTTATGAAAATTCATACTGGCACTATGATATCCTTGCTGCTATGAACTCTAATAAACTGGTGGATTTCATTATGAATGATAGGCTTGACTGTGTCCCTTTAAAGCTTAGAAATTGATGCTCATCATTTTGCTGTTGCAAAGAATTTGAAAGGCATGGGACGGGAAGAGCTAGGGAGTGGAGAGAGAGTTTATTTTCTTCGGTGATTTAGAAAAACATGTATATTATTTTCTTTTCTTTATTGATTAAGGTATTACATATGTGTCCTTATCCCCCCATTGCCTCCCCACCCCCCCACTCATGCCCTCCCCCCCCTGGTGTCTGTGTCCATTGGTTAGGCTTATGTGCATGCATACAAGTCCTTTGGTTGATCTCTCCCCCTTACTCCCACCCTCCCCTGCCTTCCCTCTGAGGTTTGACGGTCTGTATATTCTCCATCAGGAAAAAAAGAGAACCTTTTTCAAATTCAGATAATATTGTTTTATTATTTCACTAATGAGGCTGTCTCTCTTTTTTCATTTAACATGTATAGTTGGAAACTAGGAGAGGGATGCACATAAAATTAATAATTCATCATGAATTTTTACAAAATGCCTTTTATAAAGGTTATTGTTTTCTCTAAAAGCAATTATAAAGTCAATAATTAAATGAGATGCAAATATGATTATATTTAAATCATATTTCCCAATCTTACCGATAACTTATAACATTCCCTGGTAACAGACAGTGGGACTAAGAAGTTAAAGGCTTGTCGTTTGTTAAAAGACACAATGCTCTTGTATCCAATCCTTTCATCATGAAGTGACATAGACATCAGACACTGTGCTGCCACTCAGTGATTTACACTGTACTTTTAGGTATAAAAACTATTTAAGAGAAACATTGATTTAAACAGAAAAGTCAGTGACTCTTTCAAAAAATGAAGTATGGTCCAATTCACTTTTTTTTTCTATGCAACAATGTTTGTCTGCCTTATAGCGATTTTGAATTTACCTGTTCACGAAGTACCTGTTGCTCCCAGTAATTGCTGGTAGCTGGATGTCCTTCTTCATTCGACATATAGAGAGTACTCACTCCGTGTGCTGCTGCTGCGAACTCATCGTCTATTGGGGAAGGATGTGGAGTATACCAACCATTATAGTCACTGCCTTTTACAATCTAGTCCAATGTCTGTTGTCTTATGCATTGAATTTGTATCCTCGTCTCTTTTCATTCCTTCTAGAAAATAACTTTGTAAAGTAGACAAGTTATACTTATTTTTATAATAATTAAGACAATACAGATCATTTCAAAGAGGATAAAGACCTGGCCACCACCATTCTTGCTTTTGGTTTATACACTTCTGTGGTCCTTTTAGTGTGTGTGTAACTGTGTGTGTGTGTCTGTGTTAAGTGTGTGCATTTCTCTTATTTATTCTGTCCAACCTAGAATAAAAAAGGGGCCGTTTTGCCAGGTGTTGCTTTTGGAAGTACAAGGAGATCTCTGCCTACAACTTTTGGCAAGAACTATTATCTCAAATTTGAGAGCTGTGCCAGGTTTTTTGGCTAAAAATGCTGTTGGCTTGTGCCTAAAGGTACCTTCACGGCCTTACCACAAGTCCTCAGGTCAGCCCATTCTAGTCTTTGTGCTCATGTGGTAGGTTCTCCGCTGCAGCGCCTTAGAGTAATTGTTCTGGATGGGCACAAAGAAGATGAACTTTTGCTGAAAAAATGACCTGATTTTGGAGTTCTGCTTTAAAAGCAAATACCATCAGGATGGGGGGAACTGGGGGACTTGAATAGTTTCCAGGAAGTAGTAATTTAAAATGGAATCTCAGATGAACATTTAGTACCTAAATATGAGGTCTGCCAAGTTTTTCTCTGTATAGATCCGGCTGGAAATAAAGGAGAGTGTTGTGTTGAGGTCTTCTTAGTTTATTTTACTTTATTTATTTTTTTAATATTTGAGAAAATTTAATAACATGGGACTTGATTCCAATATACATATGTCGATAGGTAGATAGATAGATAGATATAGATATAATCAGTCTTAAATTCCATTAGTTGAATGGTATTTTTTAAAATTAAAGTGAGCTATATTCTTTGTTTTTTATTGTGATTTTGTAAAAAAGTTCTCAATTACAGTTTACATTCACTATTACTCTGTATTAGGTTCAGATATATAGCATAGTGGTTATACAAACATACTTTACAAAATGATCTCCCCGATGTTTCAAGTACGTCATACGTAGTTAATAGGCCATTATTGACTATATTACTTGTGCTGTAATTTACATCCCTGTGACTATTCTGTAACAGTTTGTACTTCTTAATCCCTCACCTTCTCTGGCCATTATTTTAACTACTGATTTACATGGATCCAAATGTACTAGTTGGATTATCAATGAGTTTTCCACCCAGTTCTGAGTGAGCTCCCAATGGGACTAGAAAGATCTGGGATCATTTTGGAAGGCTTGCTTTTAAGTTACTTTGGAAAACTTAAAATGCTGTAGGTCTAAGAACTTAAAAGGTGGGAGCGATTAGGATCCACAGGGCTAAGATAAATCAGCAAGTATGAGCAGGCACTTCAGAAACAAACCAATGGGTGTCAAATAGCTAAGTACATTGATTAACCCTTTTTGTCTTTTCAATAAGCTTCACTAACCGTATTTTACTAAACTTCAATAAGTTCACTTCCTAAATATTTACTAAACAGCACCTACTCATTTATAGGTACTTTACTGGAGAATATCAATATGCATGACCACAGGGGGGAACACTATCCAGGCAGGAACATAAATATTGAAGGAGATAAATAGAACGTTAATAAATGTAACTCCAATTTAAACTACCAAAGATACAGTCACACATAAATGTCTAAATAATCCAGTGTCATTAATAATCCAGAATCAAGGCCCATGTATTAATTTTCTCATAAATGTATCTCCGTAACCCTATCTTTTCATCTGAACTTGTAAGATATTCCTGAATTTTTTAAAAAAATATATTTCATTGATTTTTTACAGAGAGGAAGGGAGAGGGATAGAGAATTAGAAACATCAATGAGAGAGAAACATCGATCAGCTGCCTCCTGCACACTCCCTACTGGGTATGTGCCCGCAACCAAGGTACATGCCCTTGACCGGAATCAAACCTGGGACCCTTGAGTCCGCAGGCCGACGCTCTATCCATTGAGCCAAACCGGTTAGGGCTTCCTGAATTTTTAAAACAATTCTCCTTTCATTTATGATCAGAGTTGAAGCAGTTGCTTTTTTAAAGATATATGGCATTCTTCATTTTTCACCTTTCCTCCGTGTACACTTCACATCACCTCTAGTTTAGTTTTCTAATTCTATTAGAAACTTAAAGTGGGTTCCTGTTTCTACAAGTGCTCCAGCTTCATCAACTGGGATTCAAGATTCTAACTTATTAAACTTTATAACCATATACATTAATAACCCAGATATCGACACATGCATGTATGTATTAGTAGTTAATACCATTCTATACATTTCAGGTGTACAACATTATAATTAAGTATGCGTATGCTCTATTGCGTGCTCAACCACCAAAAGTCTCGTTTCCTTTCATTAGCATTTATTTGATCTTCCCCGTCCCTCAGATTTGTCACTGTCCCTTGACATATGTTTATACTGGAGAGCAACCCTTTGTTTCTCTTACTCCTGTTTACTTCAACATAGTTTTTATTCTTTCTCAACTTTTTTTTTTCTTCTCATTTCTAATTCCTCCCTCAGGATCATCTCCACTATCAGCTCCCTAAAAGTTTCCAATGCTGTGGATCGTATTATTCTATTATGAGTTAAAGAAATTGTGGAAATAATAGTTGTTAAAAATAACAGCAGACATTTAGGACTTACTGTTTGCCTTCAAGGACACTTACTGTTCTCATGGATGATTTTGGTGTGAAATCCTCTCTCAACCTGTATTGCTACTGAGATATTGACTGACTGTAATCATTGCTTTGACAGAGGGAGGGAGTTTCTTAGAAAGAAATAATTTCTCTTAAAATTTCTTCTCCTTTTGGTCTTCAGCAACATTGTTTTAAACATTACATGCTCAATAAACGTAACATATTGTAGGAATGAATTAATGGATTAGAAATTTTAGTACGAAGTGCCTATGCCCATATGCAGAATGTATATGTGATATCCAATGTTGCTTTGGTACTTTATTTTCCAAGCTGATGAACAAGAGTGGAAGATTTTTAAGTCATTAATAATCAGCATTCATGGCATAGTAAACAGTAACCTAATTGAGAATTAAATGTGTCAGAATATGAAGCTTTTGGGAAGAGATCGATATTAAATAAATATATATATGCACATACACATTAGTATATTAATTTATACATGAATACAACTTTAGAATATAATGATTATATTTAATATTGCTTATGATAAGAAACTACAGGACTATTGGCACTATCATATCAGGCAGTAATAAAAATTGTGTGAAAGTCACAGACATTTCTGTAGGATAAAATATGATTGTATTTTATGTCTGCTTGTACCTACAAAACAAATATTAAATGCCACATGAAGTAGTTTCAAGAAATAATATTTCAAGTTTCTCTGTTAACGTTTGTGTGTTCCTTGTTCACTTATTCTTTTAGCAGGCATGTGATAATAGAGAAGCCAAAGTCTTCAGAAATATTAACCAGGTGGAAAGTTTACCATAGATAGAATTTTACCTATTAACTTATCTTTTTTATGCAAGATGAGAAACAGCTATTATTATTCGTATTGTAAGATGGCATACCTTTTTACATAGATTGAGAACAACTACTTTAGATGAAGGTAGAATCTGCCACACTTCATTTACTAAACCCATCATTTATTCAGCCTTATAAGAATACTAGAGGCCCCATGCACGAAATTCGTGCATGGGCAGGGTCCCTAGGCCTGGCCGGCAATCAGGGCTGATCTGTGTGGTGACTGGTGGGGCGATCTGGGGTGGGGGGGCCGCTGGCCCCTGCCGTGGCTAGCCTGGGGCCTGCAGGCAGGGGTCAGCTCCTGCATTGAGCGTCTGCCCCCTGGTGGTTATTGTGCAACCTGTCATTCCACCGTTCAATAGATTTGCATATTAGGCTTTTATTTTATAGGATTCAAAATTTAGGTGTGTGAATTGTCTGAGAAAAGTATAGCTTTATGCTGTGTGTGTGTGTGTGTGTGTGTGTGTGTTGTGTGTGTGTGTGTGTGTTGGCTGTTTTTCATCTATTCCATCCAGTTTTCTAAGGTAAACAGGTTACTTTATCTCCTTTCTAGGTCCAGTTTTCTCATTTGTAAAAATAGGGCTCACAGATTCCTTGCAGGCTTTAGTGAGGACTAAGTGAGAGAATTATGTGAGCCACGAAGCACATGGCTGGTGCCTAGTAGGTACCAACAACAACATGTTAGTTCTCTTGTCTTAGTTTGTCTCTGTGGTCTGACTGATGTAGTGTTTCCTAGTGAGACATTTAATAACTACAGATATGTGTCTGTGCTTTGCCGCCTTCGACACCACCCCTGCCAGCAGCAGAATCAGACAGGGCTCTCCTCTCGTTTCCTTGTCTCTACTGTCTTTCCCTTCAGACCACGTCTCTTGCTTTTGGTTCTTGTTTTTGCCTCCAATCTTTTTTGAATCCCTGTACCCGTTCAAATCTCTTTTGCCCGTGTCTGTGCTTTGCCGCCTTTGACACCACCCCTGCCAGCAGCAGAATCAAAGACAGGGCTCTCCTCTCATTTCCTTGTCTCTACTGTCTTTCCCTTCAGAGCACGTCTCTTGCTTTTGGTTCTTGTTTTTGCCTCCAATCTTTTTTGAATCCCTGTACCCGTTCAAATCTCTTTTGCCCAGAACTCTTCATTTTTTCCATTTCTCTTCTTTCTTCTATTGCCTTGTTGCCTACTTTGGCACATCCAGGCTCTGAGTGGCCCGAGTAGTGAATGACAACACTCCATTCCATTGAATGGCTTGGTTTGCCCATCAAAAAATGGCAGCTAAAAGATTCCTTCTCCATTTATTACTCCCTGGTTCCTGAAAAGCAACTGAAAAACATCTCACACACACACACATGCACACACACACACACATGCACACACACACACATGCACACACACAATGCACACACATGCACCCCCTCTTTTGCTAACACAATGCACAGATCATAACATAAGTGTGTAGCTTAGTGAATTTATTACAAAATAAATACTCTGTGTAAGTATCTCTCATGCCAACAAAGGGACACCTCTTAGGGTCCCCTCCTGTTCTGTGTTCCCTTCTCTCTCCCAGGAATTAATCACTCTCTTGATTGCTCACACTTTATGTTAGTTTTGCTTGTTTTGAACATTACATGAATTGAAATACAGCATTCACATGTATTTAAAAATCATTCTTTTCTGTCTGATGTCTCACACTGAACATCTCATTTGTGAAATTCATTCATGTTGTTGTATTTGGTTTGCACTATAATATCCAGCTGTATGACTGTGCATTCTATTGCACAATAATATACCACAATTTTTTAATATTTTAAATCATATTTTAAGCAATATGCAGAAATTTTGAAATATGCTAATAACATATTTATCCAGTAAGGACTTTTGTACCTACTCTGTTCTACTACTGATCTACATTTATTTTGTTTACAGTTTTGCCAATTCAAAAAATGATGTTATGAGCATTCTTGTGAATGTGTGTGTGTGCCTGCACTTTTAAATTGAACTTCTGGGACCCTGGCCGGGTAGCTCAGTTGGTTAGAACGTCAACGTTGTCCCCATGCGCCAATGCTATGGTTTGATCTCCGGTCAGGGCACATACAAGAAGCAATGAATGCATGAATAAGTGAAACAACAAATCAATATTCCTCTTTCTTCCTTCCTCTATTCTATTCCTTTAAAATACAATGTTTTATTGCCCTGGTCAGCATTGCTCAGTGGTTAGAGCACCAGCCCTTGCACCAAAGGATTGCAAGTTCGATTCCTGGTCAAGGGCAAGTACCTGGGTTGCAGGTTAGATCCTGCCCTAGTAAGGGCTCCTGTGAAGGCAGCCAGTCGATGTGTCTCTTTCACATCTCTCTCTCTCCCCTCCTTCCTCCCTCCCTTCTGCTCTCTCTAAAAATCAATGGAAAAAATAACCTCAGGTGAGGATTGACAACAACAAAAAAGACAAGGTTTTATTTATTTTTATATATTTGTCAAATACCTGTATCTGGAATATATTTCTTTTGGTCTGTTATGACAGGTGTCTACCATAAGATTGATGGAGAAAAGGAATTACTAATTGGGGTGGAGGCAGTGAAAATCTTTTTAAAGGTGTGTGTGTGTGTGTGTGTGTGTGTGTGCACACGCGCGTTTAGATAGATTCTTATATTCGACTAAAATGTAAAGACTGATTAAATTACCTATAACAAATATTTAATGACGGAGCTAATTTTTAACTTAATTCCACAGCCCTACACGTATGTATCAAATTGCTATTCTTTCTCTTTGGGTCAGCAGTTTTCAACTGGTGTGCCGCCGCACACTGGTGTGTCGTCAGAATTTTTAAAACATGCAATACCTGACTATTTAGTCGGGGCACTGACCTCTTTTCCCTTAGGTTGTCAAATAAAAGAATGACAACAGACAACACAACAATAGCTGTCCATTGTGAATGAATCAAAATATTAGACCAATTTTTTTGTCATATTGGCAAAAAATATATACTCTATTTTTGGTGTGCTGCAGAATTTTAGTAACTAGTTTATCTGTGCCATGAGATAAGGTTGAAAATTGCTACTCTAGGTGAATGAATAAAGTAAGAGCTGTGGGGGCTTAGGGGTAACCTGGATATGTGGTAATCCTGGGATTTGATAACATTGAACTTATACCCATATATGTTTATGCATGTATAATTTGGACCTCTGCGATCATATTGTACAGAGATGTTTATCTCCTGCCTTTTTCACTCACTTCTATCATAGCTATAATCCTCTGCCATTACACATTCTTTTCAAATACTGACTCTAAATCTTTCATGATAATGGATCCTCATCTTTTAATGTTGATAACCATGCTGGGGAAAACACACACACATACAAAACAGATCCTTTAAAATGGTCCACTTCAGATCAAAGCATGTTAGTTTTCTTGCCAAGTTAATGAAGAAATACTACTTCATTTAAAAATATTACATAAGCTTTAAAATCAGTAATTTTCTTCCTTGAAAATCCCTGCTTAGAGCAGCATCTCCTGCTCAACAGGTAAGTGACATCATGAAGCTGGTTGATACTGGGAAATCTGGATCAAATAGAGCAGACTCCCCACTCTATGAACCCTGGGACTTTTCAGAGCGATGGTCGCTAACATACATTGTGGATCTCTGAAAAGAGATTCAAAGTGTACAGTGTCTACTAAACTCAGTATGACCAAAGAACTGCCTTACATTTCATTGTGGGGAGCTAATATCATAGGAAGAATGTAGATTTTTGAATTTCTTGTCATGTGTGCTTAAATAGTTACCACAGTAAAATCTACGACAGAGCCTGGCTAAACTTGGGCAGAGGCTGGATGTCTTAAAATAATAGTTTATTCAAAAAAAAGTTCTTACAGCTGAAGATTTCTAAGTCTATTACCTACCTAAATGTTTAAGGAATCCCATATGTACCCTTTTCTTCCTTTTTTTGTATATGTATATACAATTTTCTCATCCCAGGAGTCAGGAAAAAGTGGTTTAACCTATTCTACTCCCAGAACTTGCTTTCCCGTTTTTAAAATGCTTTCCATTTAGAAAAATGCCTGTTTTTCCTTGGAAAATCTCGATGTACTTAACAAAAGAAAAAAATGCTTCCAACCTGTGTGTGTATAATTTGATTTTATCAGAAGGGAAAATGATGCTAAGTTGGTCACATTAAGCATTTAGCACTAACTAGGGTGATATCTAAACCAGATTTCATGTCATTAGTGTGTATTCATTACACAGTGTGAAAGCTATCCATCAGTACTGTTTATTAATTTAAATGGACTTTTAAAAATACAGGCAGAACAGAGATCCCTGGCCTCCTGGAACTTAGATAGCGACATTCTGAACGTGTGGCTTCCCTTTCACTGCCTGTACGCATTTGGTGATTCCTCATGAAGCGTGTGCCTTACCTGTTGGACACTCCTGTGGTTCAATCATTGGACTATTTATTGACCCTCAGATGGGTGAGGCCTTTCAAGCTGCTGCTTGTGGTACCTTAGGGATCCTCACAGTGGTTTGTGAGTTCCTTCACAATTTCATGAGCAAAAACTGTGGCATATCATGTCACAGACTTCCTTCCCTTCACTTTGGCTATGTAACATATATATACTTAACACATATATACATAAATGGTATATATACCATGTTAGATATTATGTTAAATATCACATCATGTTAAATATTACATTATATTTAACACATACATGTGTGTTTAAATTACACATATGTATTATTAGTATAAGCACTCAATATGCTTTCACAACATTTGTTTTAATCTTGTATCTAGTTGCACTCTGAAGAAAATTAGCAAAAATCTTGCCTAATACACTTGACTTGCCAGTGCTGTGAAGACAGGGAGCATTCTTATTGAATCTTCATGGTATGCCTTCCCCAGATCACTGTGCTGTATATGTGCATTAATTTGTCAAATTGATTTGCAGTGATTGACACAGGTTTTTTTTTTATGGGAGAACTGAGAAAGCTGTTAGCCAGTTATATTGCTGGATTGAGGTAATAATTGGAGATTTTTCTCTCCTATTGAACAACAGATTGGAAAAAAGACAAGATGATATCAATATATTAAAATTAAGCCATCTTTTAATGTTTTTCGGAAAATGCTGGAAAGTCAAAGATATTCCTACAAAGCACCATGCTCATTCATTTGGTTATCAGTGGAAATTTAATTTATGTATAAATAAAATGTTAATCGCATCCTAACATCAGTATAGTAAGTGAATTTATACTTTTCCATGACCTGGTTTTTTGAACTTAAGTTTTATATTGGCTCTTGGCTCGTGGATTAGTTGACATACTCTTAAGTTTAACGAAGAAGAATAACGCTGAGCCTGGCCCATGTACACACGCAGAGCCAGATTGATCTGTTTGAATACACAGTAGTCACTTTAGATTATTTTAATTTTTTTTTCTTTTTTGGGGAGGAAAGCAAAAGAAAAACCAACATGTATGTGGGGAAACGAATGGTAGCATTTCTTAATTTGCTTAGTGAAATTGTGATCGTATGCAAATTAGAGCTTTTAATACATTTGCCTCTCACCTGTTACCAAAGGGAAAATAATCCCCCCTTTCCTTTTGATAATCCGTGAAGTATACTTGGTTTACTTTAGTTATCCTATTTAGTGAAATTGGCCCATGCTTCGTTTTTTTTTCTGATATATTCATTTGGACTTCTATCATAAAGTCTTTAAAGGCCAAAAAAAAAGGTTTTGTAATTTTCATATATAAATAAAATGGTTAGTGAAATTCTTTCTCTAAGATGTTTATGGATATCTGGAGACTGATTTTGGCAAATCTGACATTATTACCAGGCTATCATCTTTAACCTAGGCTAGTGCATTTGAAATGAGATATTTAAAATATAGAGAACATAGCATGATGAAATAAGAGCCTAATAAAATGTGTTTGGGCCAGCATCGAAACTCTTTGAAATAGGATATCTAAATAGTGTGCATTTTATCTCGGAGAAGCTTGGGTTAGTTGTAGTGTCCAGATGACTATTAATAGGCTTTGTGCTCTGGAGCATATGTTAATAGAAGGGATCATTTTGGATTAATTTGATGTGAATTAATAAGAGATTTATTTGATGGGAGTTGTTTGAAGGTGATGACATTTAAATCTCAACAGGATTTAAGATGTCCAAAAATACCTTTAAAGATTCAGGATCAATCAATTCAGAGGGCAAATGAAATAGACATGGATAGCAAAGAATAGGATCAGACGTTGGGTGTATGAAGTTTGGAGCCGTTTACATGAAAAGCCATCTACCAGTCAAGTATTGCCCTAGAATCTAAAGAAATGGAAAACATTTAAACTCCCTCAGCAATTCTTGGGTTTGTGAATTGGATAAACAATGTTCTCTTGCATTTTATAGTTCACTTAAGCAATCTGATTTTGATCTGTATATATGGAGTAGACAGCATTCAAATTTTTTTCCCTACACCAATGAGCAAACACATATGTTCTTGAAAAACTGAACTTTATATGTTGTTCATATGGAAACTATCTAGTTTGCTATAGGCCCCATATTTGACCTTCCTTTTATTTTGCTATCACTTGTTTAATTCTTTAAATTCCTTGTGGGAGACTTTTGATCAAAAGAAACAATTTGCTGTTCTTCTCTCCCCCTCCCCCCTGCTTCTTTTATTTTTTAAATAAAAGCTTCATGATATGTGTATCTAATAACTCAGAACTCCTAGGCGGTTGATATAAACAGGCATGGAAGAGAGATATATTAAGGAGAAGACTATCATGTCTCCTTTGTATTCAGCTTTGATTTCAAACAGTTGATAGTTTTATTGTATGGAAAAACAATAGGAAAATGTCCTGTGGTATTATAGACTATGATGATAAAACTGCTACTTGTAATACAAATCATACTCAACAGGATTTGAGACTGAGGTCACCTTATGCCCTGACTTGCTCCCCTCACTTTTTAGCCTTGTTCAGGATATATGTATTTGAAATGATATTTGAAAAGATACTCAAACGTTTGAATCTTTGAGAAAGAGGGGTTTCTTGTAGTTCTTTTCTTTGCTTTTAAAAAATACCTGTCTCAAATTAATGATGACTAATACAATTAAAGTCCTCTCCCTGAAAGTGTTTGGCACATAGCTGATGCTGGATATACATTTATTTGAGTGAATGAATGAATGTTAGAGACAATATATAACTGAGTGAATGGTAGACATCAGTGGGATTTCTGCTGCCCTTAATTGTTGATGGTTTAATATGTAAAGTCTTTTAAGGATATTGGATAAAGGTTTTCAATGAAGGAATGAATGAATGAATGAATGAAAGAATGAATGTTAGAGGCAATATATAACTGAGTGAATGGTAGACTTCAGTGGGATTTCTGCTGCCCTTAGTTGTTGATGGTTTAACATGTAAAGTCTTTTAAGGATATTGGATAAAGGTTTTCAAAGGGAAAACATTAGAAAGGTTTTTCTAAAGTGCCTAAGTCATTTATCAGAACCATTATCGAGTCTTAGAGGCAGGGTGCAATTTAAAAATAATTTATTGTAATTCGCTTGTTATAGGGATACAAATAGAGGCTCAAGCAAAGGGAAGAGGCCTGGTCACATCAACAGTGATTTGAATCAGATTCAGAAACTGGACACATGACTGCTGTACCATTCTTCCTCCTTAGGTTTGATTCTTTACTTTGTTTAGGACCAAGATGCTACTAAGAACATAGAATTTATAGTTTTTACCTTCAAGGAGTTTCTCATCTAATGGAAATACATCCTAGTTCTCACCTGCATTGGATGTATGCATGAGCTCAGTTCTTTCTTTTTTTTAAATTTCTGTGAAAGTTGATTTTTTTTGGTTAAATAATTCATTTGATTATCTATTGCAAGATTTTTTGGAGCACGTGTATTTCACAAATGTGTGTGTGTGTGTGTGTGTGAAATAAAAGTAAGTTCGTTAATGGTTAATTCACAACATCTTGGTAATAATGGAAAACTCAGATTCCTTTGCTCTAAAGGTGCCATTCTGAGAACATGAGTCACAGTCTTCTACAGAAAAAGGATTTTATTCTTACATTGTAATCAGAGAGATAAAGTAGTTACCATAATTATATTTTAAGCTCTAATGCTGATTATTTCCTCACATAAAACTGTCTAAATGATACTGTAGCATAGAAATAGTACAGGATCCTATTGTTTTTTTAATAATAAACTCTTGTATTAAAAAGTGCAGAGAAAGCTTTTAGATTTAAGTTTTAATTTAGAAGGAAATAATTAAGAGTAGGGATTTAGATTTTTGCAACTGGAATGTCTTACATCTCAGTAATGAAAATTAATACAAAAGGAGCACTTTTAAGAAGCTAAATATATTTTAACCTGTTTAAATATCTTGGCACATAACATGCATTCAAGTATACCAGCCTCCAAAGGGGCATTCATGTGTTTGTGTAAGTGGGTAGTGATATAAATGTGGGAATGCTCACTGCCCCCGAGCCCCCAGGTCAGTTTTTTTTATCTCATAATTCCGTAAAGAACTGAAATTAGTACCTGGCCAGTGTTGCTCAGTGGTTCAGCATTGACTCATGAACCAGGGGCACATGCCTGGGTTGCGGGCTCTATTCCGAGTGCGGAGAGTGTAGGAGGCAGCCAATCAATGATTCTCATCATTGATGTTTCTGTCTCTCTCTCCCTCTTCCTTTCTCTTTGAAATCAATGAAATATAGTTTTTAG
>NW_005353916.1:1438078-1457806 GCF_000412655.1 Myotis brandtii
GAAATTAGCACCCTTGTAGCTCTCATTACTACGTTCTTCAAATCCTCTTTATCCAAGTCACTTTTAGCCCCATTATCTAAACGGTCATTTACAGAGGGCCTACTGTAACTCGTATTTTTAATTTCTTTTTATAGTCAGTCTAGTAGAATAAAAACACGTTTAAAATGGGGTTACCAAATTTGATGTGATTTTATATACATATATGTATATGTATATATTTACTTACATAAGTGTATATATTATATTTATGGTACAACTGATTAATTTATAAGAAGACCATTAATGCACTATCTGCCTCAATAATTTATTCCGATAAAAATGATGGTATAACGGGGGTTTCAAGCTGGTTCAATCACGACTTGGTAAGCTTACTTTATCCAGAGTGAAAATAGAAGACTGCAAATAGCTAGAGAGAGAACACACGTCACAGCGCTCAGTGTTTCTGTAACTCTTGGTAAGGCTTACGTGGGTCTGATGCAGAATTGCCGATAGCATTGCACTGGCTCTATCCTCAGCCGCATGGCATATGTACTGGTACGATGAGTCTGCAAGGGACTGGCCATGGGTGCCACTTGTCCTCAGCCGTGACTGTGCAGTCCCAGCAATGCACTTGGTATCTCTTCTAGAAGCATGCCCCTCCATGTTTACTAATTAAGGTCTCTTATCCCTGCCCTAACGTAGGTAAGTATTGTGATGCTCAGAGTTCAGAGGGTTCTAGAGGTTCCATGATTTCACCAACATCCCAGGCTGCTGTGAAAATGACTTCCATTCCCTTTCATGTCGTGTTCCTGCTTCTGCCGCTTGATGAAAGCCCATGGGGCTGGAGACGATCTTGCTCAAGATTTGCTCATGCTTTTTATCAGGTGTCTTTCAAGCAGCCTGCGGCGCTGGCATGGCAATGCATTTTCTGTGTGATACATTAAAGTGTGTTTACATCATTTAGGAAGGAAAATATTTTTGTTTTGCTTTGTTTTGCAGATGTACAGATCAGCTCTCAAAATGTCTTCTGTGTCTTCCGAGCGTCTTCTCAGACAGTTGCGTTAGCCTCCTGCTAGTTGACTAATAGGATTAATACTTGTAGAAAGCATTCTAAAGCCACATGCCTTATGAAGTCAGTGCTGGGTATGACTTTACAAGTATGTGATCTATTTTTTCAAGTGAACATGTTAACTGGAAAAGTTCTTGGCACACAGTGAAACATCGTGCAATCTGTTATTTGTCTTAAAGATAATAACTGGAGGGTGGCTATAGTCCTTCGGCATCTAACTTATGATTTGTTAGGGGAGTTTCTTCCACTTAGAAGTATTGCAAATGTGCTTATATTTATATAATATGTCATTCTGAAAAATGATGGTGATATAATTCCAGTAGAAAATTATATTTTTTTTCTATAGCTACTTCAAAGTGTAGTCAACTAAATTAACCAGGATATTTTCTTTTAAACCCAACTAAAAAGATCAGGCCCCTTTCCCCCACTACAAAAAATAAAACCAAAATGACCTTTCTGAGACTTCTTTGAAGTTTTAGCAGTTAACATTCTTTGTGATATATATTATTAAGAGCTCTATTCAACATAAGGAATCAGTGAGTCATATGGGTTCTAAAGGTCTGTTTTTGGGTAGAGGAAGGAACTGAAATTTGAAAGAATGATAATTTAATTAAATCACATTTTTCCTCAGTCACTATAGATGCTGGTTGAGAAGTATTTAAACTATGACCCTTACTTTTCTTCACAGTCACAATAAATGAGCACGATCCACTGTTTTTGTTGTTCTGAAAAACAAGTTACTTTGTTCAATATAAACATATGTATATATATTCACTTTAAGTACTTTATCTTCTTTCCCTTGCTATGTAAAGTGCTGCTGCCTTTTCTAATTACCTTGACATTACTATGTTTTTTTAATTTTCTCTTAATCTAGTGGAGGAGAGTCTTAATGAATTGGAATATTTTATTCTCATTTCTTCATGAATCCTGCCTTTCACTTAGATTTTTATCTTTTTTGTGTAACCTTATTAATTTCACTTTGGTGCATCCTTGCTAGATTTTATTTATCTTAAGGGAGAAATATTAAAATTTAAATGATGTGGCTTTTCAGTATTTGTCCAAGCAAAAATTAAATTGCAGTATTACTAAAGGCATTATGTGCAATGGAAAAAACGCACAGGAAGTTCTAGAGGGAAAGGCAGACGATGGCTGTGCCAAATCACCACATTGTTACATGTAGGGATGGCTGATGCTCCGTAATTTAGAATGTTTTAGTGTGTAAACTAAGTTAAAAAGGTCTATTTTTCCTACTCAAACTCTTGTGTTTTAAATGATTACTGATTTCTTAAGCTTCCCTCTTATTAATTAGTTTTCCTTTTCTTTACTACCAGTAAAATGGCCCTCAAGTCTTCCATGTGTTGGTACAAGTTCCCAACTTCTACCACTTCCCACAGAAAACGACATGTCTCCTAAAACTTTGACATCCACAAATAAGACACTTAATATGCAAACCTTAAAAAGCAAACTAGTTAACCAGTGTTCCAGTTTAGGGCCCAGCAGTAATGCCACCAAAGGTGAAGACCACGTTCCCTCCCCTGCCCAGCCCCTCAGAAGCCTGGCAGGTGTTCATTGCCTCTTGCCCTTGACTGCCGACTTCAGCCCTTCATCCTATAAATGCTGTTGTTGTGGCTGCTGCTGTTCCAAGAACGGAATTCTGTGGATACTTGGTGACTAGCACTATTTGTGTACAAAAGAAGAGCAATGCACTTCTTAAGTACAGTTACACTGTTTTCTTTAAATATATTTTTATTGATTACAGAGAGAGGAAGAAAGAGGGAGAGAGAGATAGAAACATCAATAATGAGAGAGAATCATAGATCGGCTGCCTCCTTCACGCCCCCTACTGGGGACTGAGCCCGCAATCTGGGCATGTGCCCTGACCTGGCATCGAACCGTGACCTCCTGGTTCATACGTTGACACTCAGCCACTGAGCCAGGCCAGCTGGGCCGGTTACACTGCTTTTGACATTATTCAATAGAGTGAATTTTGATCTTATAAATGACTTCTTATACTCTAACTAGTACATTATCTTGGCTTAGTGATTCCTATGATAAAAATTTTGCTTGAGCAGCTTTTCAGAAGCAAAGGCACACCCGGATATACCAAGCCGGTGTGGTTCCCTCACCACTTGTGACACATTATAGATGAAAATGACTAAGACATGTTATGAATTTGGATTTGCTCAGGACGTTTTGGATAGTCATGGTGCAACTAACTGTTAAATCGGTCCTTGTGGCAGAGTCGGCGAGCCCAGAAGCCTTATTTGATTAGTCTGTCATAGGTGGGTTTTTCCACGGGACATTTGGGGTGACAACCTCACCCAGTACTCATTGGTTTTCAGCCAGGGGAGAGGAGGTTGAGGAACACAGACCAGGAACCTCGGTCCTCAACGAGCCTTTGTTGCTGCATTCTTTTATTGACACAACACAAATTGTTTCTTATTCCTTACACCCTTAGAGTTCCGATTCATTAGACTCCAGTAGAGGAATTTGTCACCGTGTTCTTATTTTGACCCTGCTCACTGATGCCACCAACGTGAAAGGCACAGCTGAATTAGCATGTGAAGGTGAACCGTAGGGAATTGCTATTATTTTGCCATTTTGAGCTATAAAATGACAAGGTCATGTGGTTTAATTTAAGATTTTACTTTAGTCGATGTCCAGTGTGTTCCTGATGGTGGAATTGGTACTATTTCTGTCAGTCTGTGCATGGAATCCTGGGGCTTAGTTAGGTTCCCCATCGTTCTGGAGAGAGTTCTTGTAAAACCCAGCCTGGCCACTCTGATGCATACCAGGTCCTCTTCCTAACTTCAGGCAACCACCCCCCCGCTCCGCCCCAAATGGGGCTTCAAGGAATTTAACAGCAGGCAGAGGTGAAACATTTCTTATCCTTCATTGCTGAAAGTACTGGGGCAGTTTTCACTTCGTTTATAGCAGGCTATTTCTATATTTTGACTGTGATGATATTTTGGTGGAAACTATATTTATATCTCAGTTGCACAGTGTGTAACAGTATTGAGTTCCAATTTACGTTGTTCATATACACATACAAAATTAAACATGTAATGTATATTCTATAAACATAAACATGCATCTATAGTCTATAAACATAATATGTATACACATTCTACATAATATATAGCATGTATAAGTATGCAAGCATATGTATATATCACCGAGTATGACTGAAGAAAGAAATTGAGCACAATTATAATTGGCAGGAAATGATAACTGATAGGAAGGATAGAGCTAGTGATAATTAATCCTTTAGTATTCATAAAACCATTTTAAAATAAATGAGCTACTCTACAACAAAAATTTTCTAAATGTTAATTGTTGGCTTTAGTCTCGATTTTTTGCTATTTTTAAAACTGAGGGTTGTCGTTTTTTTTTCCCCTTGAGGAAGCTTTTTATTGTGTACCTTAACAAGCCTGAAATAGAATAAGTAAAATGTTCTAGATTAGATTACATGTCTGCAACCTTCAAATAACCCCGTATCTCCTTTTTCCTTATGTGTTTACAGATATGGTCCGGAAAAAGAACCCCCCTCTGAGAAACGTTGCTAGTGAAGGCGAGGGCCAGACCCTGGAGCCTATAGGTACAGAAAGCAAGGTATCAGCAAAGAACAAAGCATTTTCTGCAGATCAGATGTCAGAAAATACGGAGCAGAGTGATGCTGCAGAACTAAATAATAAGGAGGAACAGAGCTTGCATGTTCAAGATCCATCTTCCAGCAGTAAGAAGGACTTAACAAGCTCAGTCCTGAGTGAGAAGCCTGGCTTCAATTATGAAAGCCCCGGTAAGGGAGGAAACCTTCCCTCCTACCCACATGATGAGGTGACAGATAGAAATATGTTGGCTTTCTCATCTCCAGCTGCTGGGGGAGTCGGTGAGCCCTTGAAGTCTCCTCAAAGAGCAGAGGCAGATGACCCTCAAGATATGGCCTGCACCCCATCCGGGGACTCATTGGAGACGAAGGAAGACCCTAAGATGTCACCAAAGGCCGCCGAGGAAACAGGGCAAGCGCAGAGTGGTCAAGCCAATTGTCAAGGCTCGAGCCCAGTTGCAGTGGCCTCCAAAAACCCACAAGTGCCTTCAGATGGGGGTGTGAGACTGAATAAATCCAAAACGGATTTGTTGGTAAATGACAACCCAGACCCGGCACCTCTGTCTCCAGAGCTTCAGGACTTTAAATGCAATATCTGTGGATATGGCTACTATGGCAACGACCCCACAGATCTGATTAAGCACTTCCGAAAGTATCACTTAGGACTGCATAACCGCACCAGGCAGGATGCTGAGCTGGACAGCAAAATCTTAGCCCTTCATAACATGGTGCAGTTCAGCCATTCCAAAGACTTCCAGAAGGTCAACCGCTCCGTGCTTTCTGGTGTGCTGCAGGACATCAACTCTTCAAGGCCCGTTTTACTAAATGGGACCTATGATGTACAGGTTTGTGCTTTGTATTGTGATCTCTTTGTACACAGAAAGTTATTACTAATGAAATGTGAATTCTTACATGCATGTAAAAGTTACGCTCCCAATACCCAAGGGGTAGTAGCTTGCTAGATCCAGCAGAAAAGATGAGCATGCTTCATTGGCTCTGTCATCCAAATGGGTATTCAGGGTTATCTTTAGCCTCTCATCATGGAAATTAATCCCAATATTTCTATGATGTTGGGAAAAGTCTTTTCATGGAATAGCTAGGCTTTGGATTTGACCTCCTACGTTTTTTAAAATATCAGTCATTTTTATCAACTCAATAGCTACAGTGCATTTGATCTAGACCTGTCTATAGTTCATGGTTAATTTGATTTTTTTTTCAGTCTTCTAAAAATGGCACTAATCTTTACGGGTCTACATGGCAGTGACTCATACTTTGTTCTAGTTTTAGATTGATTGTCTTTTGCTATAGTCTTTGTATAGTCTTTCCTTCAGTGAGGGTTTTTCCTGTGTCTTGGATTAGAATTTGATTTTATATTCAGCCCAACATCAAATTGGTCTAGATTTAGGTCATGTTGACGGATACAGAGATAAATTACTGAAAAGGCAACATAATTGCAAGTGAAAATTTGGAAATAAAATTACATTGATGAAAAAGGAAGTCAAGGTGATTGTAAGTACTTAGGGATACTGGAATGACCTTGATATGGGCCAGTAAAGCATTCCTTTCTGCAGGTAAGGAAAATAATAATTTATGAAAGCATTTAGTAGTAATTCAGATATCTACTTTTAGTAAACGTGGTGTACCTTTTTGATCTACTCTTCTGTCTCTTGGTTATGGCATATGTAAAATGAAAAAAAATGCCATTTCAAGTAGAATGAACTGCAGAACAGACTCTAAAGAAATGTACTTATTTTATTTTAAGCATAGTCAAGACTCACGGTCAACTTGAGAAAAGTAAATTAGTTTCTATTATAGTGTGTAGATTTTTATTGTGTTATTAGGCCAGATTTCAAAGCATATTAGGTTTAATATTAACCTTCTTTAGGGGTGATTAGAAGAAGTATCAGAGAACTAATGAAATCACATCACACTTAATTGGATTCCTAAATTTTTGAAATTATCAAACATTTTTATCAACGCAATAGCTACAGTGCATTTGATCCAGACCTGTCTATTGACTTAGTGTCAATCAAGCCAGGCAGGCAAGGGGGGTTATAAATAAGAGGTAGTGAACATATTTGCAATCCTTAGAAGAAGAATCAGAAGAGAAATTTCCAAGTCCTTTGAAAAGGTCACAATGGCAATCTTATCATTTTAAGGGAGATATAAAGAATTCTTAAAAAGCCAATTTCATCTTGTAAAGCTCTCTTAAAAATTCCATCTTACTTTGTGAATTTCCACAAATAGAATTATTTCCGTGGAGCAGCAAATTAAGTCAACATAGCTATTATGCATGAAAGCTACATGCTTTGAACTGCTGTCTCATTAAAGATCATTCCACTGTCTTATGTCAGGTACACTCTGCTGTCAAACTATGATTGTAAAATGTGTTTTAGATAAAAGGGCTAGAAGTGAATAATGTCAGTATGTGAAATGGCGTTTTATAATTAGCAAGTAATATGATGTTAATACCTGGATTTCCGGCTGGAGTTTCAGTTTGTTCACTCTGGGGACGACTTCTGAGGGAAGCTGATCTGGGCTGTCAGGAAGGCTCTAAAAGGAAGATTACTAAGGCCTATAGTTTGGAAGAATTCAGGTTTTTAAACACACTTCCATTTCCCCCAAATGGTTATTTGTTAGGTTCTCAGTTATTTATAGTAAAGTTTATGTTTGGGTAGAATGAGCTGGACACTTTTCCTGGGCAGTGATCTTAGAAATAAAACAGATGTGTGAGCTATCTGAGTTTGAACTAATAGAACTAGAAATAAAACAGCTGATCCTCGACTATGCTATCTACTAAATCCTTGCAGAAGCCCAGAGTAAAGAAGACAGAAAGTGGCAGGAAAGAACATACAGGAAGATAATCTTGTTAAGATCTATTTTTTTTTTCCTCAAAGAGAAATAATATGACTAAACATAGAAAAAAAGCAATCTGTGGGAAAAGGGGGCAATTATTTCAGAAACACAACTGGATTCAGAAACAGGTCTAAAGAGAGTTAACTTTCTGCAATTTGGGAAGAGAACACCAAATATTCTTGTAGGCCAAATGCTAATCCTGAATACTTTGCACATATACCAGATGTTGATGCAAAAGCATGTCTGAAGATAAGTAACTTGTTAATATTTTTATGCTGAGATAAATATTGAACAGCTTCCCTGGATGCATAAATCGAATAAAAGCACATCTGAAACTCCCCCTTTTTCCACACGTCTGTGTTGCTGAAATGCTGTTTGAGGGCTTCTCGACTTGTCACTTGAATTGTGTGGAGGCTAAAAGCTGTGGGTGATAAACTGCTGACTGTAGAATTTCTTTAATGCATTTTCATCAGAAATTTAGGGTATATTAATGGCATGTGTGTTCTGATAAAAAAAGATGTTGGTAAGTAAGACTATTGCAGACAGTAATCATTCAATTCTAGGAATTACTTAGATCAATCTGTAACTTAAGCTAATTGAAGTAATAGATGAGCAATTCATTAATCTTTTTCAATTAAATTGGCTTTTTTTTATAACACTCAGGACAGTTGGTGGTTAATGATAGATTTATGACATTTTAGGCCAAGAAAAAAGGAACAGGGGACAGAGTACAGGACTTAAGAACTCTGTGGCTTTGATCTATATTTTGGTTTGACATGGTTGGTTTTAAATAATTTGATTTGCGTGCAAACATGAGATATCCAGTTGGGAAGAAGAAATCATTTAAACAAATTTTAAGATTTCCAGTTCCAAGTTCAGACAACTTAACATATATTTGCAGGACTAATTGAAGTTTAGACATATGTGTACTGACAATATCCACTTCTGTGACAATTTTATTAGCAGTAATGAAGTCAAAGAATTACACCTTTGTAAAAATAATGTCAAATAGCAGTGTCACTTTGTACTGCATGGTAGATAGAGCCTCAGCTGGATAATGGAAGTCCCTTTAAAGGGCCATTATAAAACCGGGATAGTCTTTTCTGAGTCTGTGGAAATCAAATGCCCACACCACCTTGAGGCGTGTGCCCCGCCCAGAAATCAGAAGATCTGTGGATTCTTTACCAAGAAAAACTAGAAAAGATACATCAGCTAAACGATATAATGCAGATATGTTCACTAGCTCAGAGCTACGTGACTTAACCTGGATATTAGTTCCTCAGGTTTCAAATGTTCCCTGCCTGTTTTTATCAATTATTATGCTTAAATCTTTAAAAATAATGGATGTGGCGTGATTGGTAAGCCCTTCATGTAATTTTTACTACCTATAGTCAGACTTTGAGGCTCACAGAGAGAGCAATAACAGGACAAGAGATTGAGTTCTTCAAAAAGTAATTACAGCTTCTTTCTTTTTAATCTGCTTTATTATGCTTATATTTAAACCATGGCTGAATGGAGGCCTGAGTTGTTAAACACGGACTGTGCTGTTTCATTAGGGCTTAATGTGCTGCGCATCAGGACGTTTGTGTCATCTTTATGGGGGACTCTGAGCCCTCAGACCAGGTTATAAAAGTTGGAGTCCTGGCAAGTTGTGCTTCCCACGGGAAAGTAGTTAGTGACCCCGAGTTTATAAGTGCTCACCATGTGTATGTTGCCTTTTCAGATGACTAAGCCTTTTTCTGCGATTCCTCATTATTCAGGACTCCAAGAAGGTAGCTATCAGATTCCAGCTATTAAGTTCATTGTGGCCCTTCATGAAATTCTAAGGTTCCCCAAAGAATGACACTATTAACTTACCAGTGACTGTCTTGTGTTTGATCTAAGAGCACTGCATGTCTGTTCTGTAAATATTTTTATCAGAGTTGCACAATATGTCATGTTAGAAGCAGGAAGAACAGATTTTAGAGATAGGAAGTCATCCTTTGTGTTCATATTTTCAACATATTTAACTCTGAGCTTTAAAGATCCTTAACATATGCCAGTACATTCATTTGAACAGGGGGTTACAGTTTGGTCTTGGAAAAGAAAAAAAAAAAAAACACCAGAGAACATTAATCTCATTTGGGTCTATTTTGACTTTTCTTGAATTTTATTTCCAAATATTTATTTTTTGCCTCGCAGTTTCCTTTGATCTGGAGTAGGAGGGAAGTTGTAGATCTTAGCAGGTTCTGTTTCTTTGTTTTTTTCTGAGTTGAGGACAATTGCACTTCAGAACAACTGGTGAATGAGACTTTAATCACTTCAGACTGTCTATAGAGTACCGAGTGTTTGGCATATAACCCATACTTGTATTCAGGACTGTGTCTCTTTAACAAGTAATAAAGTGTGCAAAATAAAACATATGCTCACCCTAAGGCCATAAAACAAACCAAAGTTCTGGCATTTACCAGGCTATTTTCATCCTGGAGACGGCCGAGCTGGATAATGCAGCCACCCAGGTGGAGTAGAATAGTTGGACCATCTTCACTAATCCCTTTACCTGCATGATGGTTAAATCTCCATTTGGCTGTGTTACATGAGGGTCAGTAGGATAAATGTCAATGCCTCTTTGATTTTTGGTTTATGTGTTATTGTTTAAAGAACATGTATCACTTTCTTGAATGTCAGTATTTCTCTCTGGGCAGAATGTTTAGAAGAAGAAATGGTTATCAGTGCATCCAATCAAATTTAATGTTATTGAACTCAATAAAAAGTCTATCCTCTAATGGCTTGCTCTTCTAACCGTATCAAGTCCACTGATTATTTAGTGCCTTTTGTTTCTTGGGTCATTGTCATTACACTATACATGCAGCTGTTGGAAACACGGGAACATAAGTAGTGTGCTAACCCCAGGAAAGTTTGGAGAAAGAGTAATTCCCTCTCATTTTTCAGTTTCCTTCCTGGAGTTTATTTCTGAGACTGGTTAGGCCATAGACCTCTTGAATTCTTCATCCTAGGATTTTAAAGTTTGAAGTAAGTGTGCATTTTCAGAGTATCAGAAAAGACCTTTGTTTAATTTTAATTGAAAGTCAAATGTAAAATTAATTTTTGTATTACCTTTCATTTGATCTATTCTTCTTTCATCTGATAGCTTACATAATCAAAATTGCACATATCTTCTGTTTTTCCCCTTTAATTTTGGATTTGCTTCTAATAATAACTAACATTTATTAAAGGTTTCATATGTGCATGTGTAGCTCTAAGCTCTTTGCATGTACTAATTAACTCATCTTCATAAAAAGCCTTGAAGTTGACACTACCATTATGTCCATTTTAAAAAATGAGGAAACAGGCATAGAGGAATTAAAGTAACCTGCCCAAGATCACATTGTTGTGTAAGTGGGGTAAATGGTGTGTACACCAGGGTAGATAGGCTACGGAAACCTGTCTTTAACCGCTATGGTATAGTGCCTTTCCAAATATAAGACTGAGTTTATTACAACTAGAATAGCAATGGAACATAGGCCAACTGCAACAAAGGGAGGAGATGTAAGCTGCCACACAAGGGTTGTGATGCATACAATGTGTGAATCACAATGAATTTGGGGACATAAGTGATTTCTTTGAGGTTGTTTTATCTGTGTCATGTAATGCTGCCTTATTAGAACTTGCTAGGCTTATAATTGAAATCGCTGAAAAGGAAATTAATTTTGCTGATTTGTCTTTTTTTAAAATTACTGTGATTCATTTTCATTGGTACTTCTGCTACAGAAACTAGTTCAGATAGAGTGAGCAAGGGCCACATTTTGATCTGATCCATCAAGGGTGATGCAATGTCTGGTCTCCAAATTCAGCGGCATTTCATCCACGTATTTGATTTATTTATATTCCCCTCTTTTGGAGAACTTTGTTTTGGGAATTTATGGTTTTACATGTGGTCTGAGAGTTGTATTCTCCTCTTCTAGTTACTAGGCACAATCCAGGTTGGTTTGTCTGTGAAGATTAAATGGTAAGGAGATGCATTAGTGGTGTCCAAGGCTGTGTAATGAAAATTTAACTTTGCTTAGGAGTACGGAATTTTTAATTAAAAAAATTATTTATAGATCAGTTTTCCTACATTTCATAGGAAGTGTAGGCAGCGGAAACGTCAGCATATTTTAGAGTGTGGAATTTGAGTGTATCACATACCCCACCCATGCATGGGGCTGGGCGATTTCCCTGGATCCCGAGTGTGAGGGAAGTGTGGGCTACAGTGAGGAGCTTGAGAATGCAGAAATGGTTTACTTGTCTACCTGCTGTTCTCCTTGAGTATTAGATGATTTGCTAAGGTAGGAGTAAAGGACACTGGGATTCTTTCATGGGCCCAGTAACATATTTGGGAATTTTATAATAAACAGTGGTTTGTTCTGAGACCTGTTTTTCCAGCTGATGGGTAGCTGCACCTTGATATTCCACTGGCATCTCCCAGTCAACTTGTGTAAAACTAAAGTTGTTAGTTCCTTCTCTCATGCAACATTTTTTTAAACCATCCTTTGTTCTCTTCTCCCATTTTCTAGTCAGTCCCACTGGAAATGTCAGTTACCCGGGATTTCTTTCTGATAGGTATCTCTCCCCAAGCAATTGATTGGTTTGTTTCCTCTTCTTTATTCTTTAACTGCCAACACCCTTCAGGCGTACTTAGTAAATTCTTAGTGGTTTCTTTATGTATTTTCTTTTTTCTTTCTGTTCTCTTCTCTTTTCCCTTCTCTTCTGTTCTCTTCTCAATTCCCTTCCCTTCCCTTTCTTTTCTTTTTCTCTATCCTTCTCTATCCTTTCTTCCTTCCTTCCCTCTTTCCTCTTTCCTTTTCTTTAATTTTTAAAATTTTTATTTATAGATCAGTTTTCCTACATTTTGTAGGAAGTGTAGGTCTACTTTGTATAAAAACCTTATCATTTTATTTAAACCTGTATAATCACATATAGACTTTCCGATAAGACATTCCTTTTCCAAATTCTTTCTCACCCCTCCCCTAGTATCCCTCCACATTTCCTGAGAACGACTTCCCTTGTTTCACCCTTATTTCTGCTTTACTCATTTTATTTCCTGCACCTGAAAAACCTTTCCATGACCACTGCCTTTGAGATTCATCTCAAATGCTAATTCATCTGTCCGCAGCTGGGCTGTCACCTCCTTCCGGAAGCCTTTGCTGGCCTGTCAGTGTAGGTTAGGTCTCTTCCTCTGTGTTGTCATGGAACTCGGTACATCTCTCAGCAGAAGCACATATTCCACTGTTGTTGTCATCGATTGACTTGTGAGCTGTCTGTACTAAACTACAGACATCTGGCTGGGGTTTTGGACTGTGTTGATTCTGTGTGTATGCCTAGTGCTTGGCACAGTAGGCATGCAACAAAGCACCCTTTCCTGGAGGAAGGATGCTCCACAGTGATTTGACTCTCTTTTCCCCATTAAGACACTCTTCAGAGAACACATGCAATTTTTATTTATCTCCATTATGAGCCGGTGGCGATGGTGAGTCAGTACATGGAAAATGCACCGTTTTGTAATCTACTTGCGCTTCATTTTCTATTTTGTTTTGTATTCCGCCCCCTCTCCCCCAAAGATTGTCTTCCAAATTATTGAGACTGACTTTGAGATTTATTGCTATTCTATCAGCCCCAATACCAAATAACCATAGAGAATTAGTTCAGTATTACACTGAGTAAAATGAGAAACCAGGTTGGGGCTTGACTGTGGATTACTGTAATTAAAAAAGCTGGTGATAAAAATGTGTGTAATTAAGAAGATGCAGTATTTTACCCTCAAATTTGCCCCATTATGCCCTGGCTGGTGTGGCTCAGTTGGATGAGTGTTGTCCCATGGACCCAAACGTCGGTGGTTTGATTTCCAGTCAGGGCACATGCTTGGGTTGCAGGCTGGGTCCCCAGTAGGGGAGGTGCAAGAGGCAGTGGATGTTTCTCTCTCCCATAGATGTTTCTCTCTTTCCCTCTTCCTTGCTCTCTCTCTCTCTCTCTCAAATCAATAAACATAATAAAAAGAAATTTGCCCCTCATACAAATTTAAATATTTGTTGGTGCTTCTAAATCCAAATGGGTAGGGTGTTTATTCCAGTTGATCCAGTGACACAGGAAGTGGCTGTGATGGCATGAGACTGAGATGATTGACATCTAATTAGACTTGTTATTGAACTTTTTTTAAAGTCTCCATCACGATACATCATTAAGGCATATGATATGCTCCAGTGTTTTTTGAAGCATAGTACTACGCAGAAATATCCCCTCTGTAGATTAGCACGTTAATACTGACTTTAGTTATTTTCAGTCAAGATTGGCCCTTGCAGACTACTTCACGTTATTTGTAACTTCAGTATTTGAACAGTGATTTTTTTAACACCTGAACTTTTTATTGTTAAGGTTTTACTTTTTTTGACTATCAGCCCATAACCTCAAGCCCTTTTAAATAAGCACCCTCCTAATTGTCCCTCTGTTACTGTCAATTATAGTCCTTGAAAATGAACCGCATCTAAGGAAGAGTTTGTGTTTAGTTAAACAACTTTTTTTTTTGTTCCATTGAACAGAAGTACATGTGCTAAAGTGTCATTTTAAGAGTTCTGAGGCTTTAAAAAATATTTTCCTGTGACATATTAATTTAAATTATTCTTACAGGTTGTTCCATATTATTAGGAAGGGAGAAATAAATTGAGGGTTAAAGACCTTGAAAAAAAGCCAACCACTTATATTTTTAGTTTATATGCTGAAACATTCTTGTGAAAAGACCTATGTGTGTGAGTTATAAATGAAAGCCATGGAATATACCTCATAGAAAGAATCGTTTTTAAAATGTAAGGTTAAAATAGAATAAAAAGCCATTATGTTCTTAATCAGTGAAAATTAATTTAAAATATGTTCTTGTTCATGCATTAACATGGGTGTTTCTTTATATAACTAATTCACCAGCAGCGGCTTCATAGTAATTTGTCTTTGGGCAAAAGATGGATTTTGTTCTATTTTTTGAAGAAGGCCCTATGTGTCAGATTGAGTCCATAATAATGGGGCCATGAATTACTATCGCTTGCTTATTCCAGGTGACTCAGGGCCCTTAGTGAGATATTTCTCCATGTACTCATCTATTCAGTCTTTTCATCCCATTGGCAGGATAAATTCAACCAGATAGTTCATTTCACTCAATAGTAATTCTGTTTATGTGACTGGTACTGTAGAGCATACTGTCTGCTGTGGTATTCACTAGTCACATGTGGCTCTTTAAATTTCAGTTAATTAAAACTAAATGAATGAAAAATGTATAAAAGCTGCTTACATTAAAAAAGCAGTTCCTCAGCTGCACTGGCCCTATTTCATGCCCTCGATAGCCACATGTGCTAGTGGCCACCATGGGCATGGTAAACTGCAGGACATTTCCATCATCTCAGAACGTTCTCTTGGACCACACTGACCTAGATTTTGCAAATCACTTGCAGGTCCATTTACTCCCTTGACCTTCACAATAATCCTGTAAAATGGCAAGGCGTACAATATTGATTATATCCGTGAAGATGAGGATATGGAGGTGCCAGGAGATTACATAATGTGTCTTTCCACAGAATTTGACTTACAGAATTTCCCTCAGGAACAAACAAATGCAAGTAAAGATGAATGTAAATGACTAAAAGATTTTATCTACAAATTTTGGTCTTTAACTATGAGTAATTTAAAGGCAGAGAGGTGGTCTAGCTTGTTTACTGTTGTAAACTGATATTTATCACAGAGAGGGCACAGTTAAACTCTCAATAGCTACTTAACTACTGATTGGATACATCAATAGTTGGTCCAAACAGAATTTACAGTTTAATAGAAATTGTAAAGTGTGGACATCCCTATCAAAGGAACTATTGAATTAATTGGTTACAATTAAAGTTCTGGTTAGCAAAAGAAGAAAAATCAAAACTTAAAATCTTTATTTTGCTACTGATCTCTTCCCTAGTATAATCATAGCTAGGGAATATATTTTTTTCTATTTCTTGCTATGTTTAACTATTTGAAAAGTTTGAGATAATTCTTTGAATGTGTAGCTCTATTTCCTGGCAATAATGTCCAATAAACACTTACTGCACACATTTATCTTGCATAGCTGTTCTTGCTGTGTATTTATGTTTAACCTAGAAAATAATTGTTTTAAGTTAACATTTTGGAATCATGAAAATAAAATAAATGTAGTCAATTGTCTTAGGCATGGTCTCCTAAATTAATAAACTACATTTTATTTTAGAAGGGCATTTAAATGATATATATCAGTTATATCTCACCATGACCAGAATGTAGATTTTTTTTTTTTTTTGGAAAGAGAAAGGAATGTAACACTGAGTAATTATGTTTTCCAAAGTTGGCTTTATAATATATAAAGTATGTAATGCTAATATTACATTAGCTTTTCATAAGATAAATACTAGTATTATTTACTGCTATTTATGAAGAAGGCAAATCGGTAACCTGTAGAAGAGGCAGTATTGTTGTTCTTGCCATCAAATGAGGTCCTTGTGTTTTTGTTTGTTTGCTTGGGTGGTTTTGTAAGAGTAGTCAGTGGTAGTGTGAAGGCACTCTTCAGCATAAAATATATATCCAGTAAAAGCATCCCAAATAATGGAATTGGCTGATTACCCCTGGGTAAAAAACACAACTTTTAGCCACATAAGCACCACCAACTTAAAAGGTTTAATGTAGTTATCACAGCAGCTTAGTTTATCCTAAACATGACGCTTGAAAATTACAAAATCGAAGGAATGATGATGTGTCGTGGTTTCTCAGGAATCCCTGTTCTACAGCAAAAGTCAGAAATATGTCATATCAGGAAGCTCAGCAGTTCGGAAGCAATATGGTAGCTAAAATGAGCACATTTCATATGTAGATTTTGCACACTGGCTTTCTATCTTACATTAGAAGATAATGAGATACTTCTGAATTTCCCCCTTTTGATTTAAGTTGAAGTCCAGGAACAAAGTACCTGAGTTAATGGCATCTCATTTAAATGTTTTACTTTTTGAAATTGAGGTTTCTCCCCACCTCCAGTGAATTGGGAAATAGCTAGAGGAATTTTGCAATGTAGTATGCATTCCATTTTGGGGCAAACTTTAGTTGCTTTAGTCACTGCACTGCTAGGTTTGGGTGATGACTAGACTGTGTCCTCACGTGGTCTGGCTCTGACGTCTGTCACACCGCTGATTGGTAGGTGCTGCCTAAGAGGGGGGCCCATTCTTCCCCTTCTAGTTACATGATGCTCTGCTGGTGACAGGCTGAAATCTGTGCGCTTGCCATGGTGGGTATAGACGTCAAAAGTGAAACGTTGTCCTCCTTCCTTTGAAGGCTGTGGGAGACCTTCGTAAATGATTGTCTTGATGTACAGTACATGTTGAGCTGTTTTATGTGTTCATGTGCATGTCCTACAACTGTAATATTGAAAATAAATGTAGAGGTTGCCCCAATGGAGGAAGCTACTGTTCAGAGAGGTTACGTCATTTGATCACGGTCACTACTGTCTCTAAGTGGGAGAATGGACTTCAGTCTTAGTCCTGTGCAATCGCGGTACACACATCCCTCTCAGTGTGTTGAAGGAATACTGTTTGCATATCAACTAGAACCTTTTACATGATTTTGAGAAGCTTGAGACTTTTCTCCTGGTGTGATTTGGGTATGAGCAGTGATCACACATGTCATTTTTGAGCAGCTGTTGAAGAAGGCGGAACGTGATTATGCCACGTGCTTACTGTATGACATCTGGTCCTGGAAACACTCAAAAATCCTCTGATAGATGAAAGAAAACCTCTCTCCCTCCTTGGAGCATTTCAGTCAAAGACTCTATTTTAAACCAGGAATTTTGGCTGCTCGGTGGTAGCCCTTAGTAAACTGCCCATTGAGGTGCACACCGGAGAGGGAGTGAGGATTTTATATAAAGTGCCCTTTGAAGGCCTTCATTGCCTAGATACTATACACATTTATAATGAAAATGCAAAGCGGTGGTGATTTTTATGGTAGAATTTTTGCATGTTGGCCTTTGAACGATCCTCTTAGGAGGGGCTGGGCCTTTGCTAGGAGATAGAACTTTAATGCATCCCTGTTCTGTTTTCTTTTTTTCATTTGTCCTACACTGGGAAAAATTTTAAACCTTTACATTGATGCTCCTTCACCCACCAAGACCTCAAGCCCACTGCATTCATTTCATTTTTAGCCTTAGAATGCATGCTCAGGCTTTATCATTATAAGCCATTTTGAGTGGTTGTGTCAGCACCATGGTTTTACCCCCCAAAATAAATGTCATCTTGGCCTGCAGTCTCATCGCTGTGGAAGCTGAACAGAGGATTCCCTTGGAGAACCTCTGCATTGAGTAATCTCCAAGCAACTGCCTCTGGTTTTGACAGCAACACTTAGTTTTGTCAGGAGAAATCCCCACATGGCCTGGATGCTTTTGTAGGAAGTGGATTTGAAGGAGGCAGTAGTAAAACCTACTTTGTAGAAAATTGTTTTCTTCGCCTTTTTTTTCCTGAAAAGTATATCTTATTAAATCCTTTGAATTAATTCTAGTCCTTTTACTACTTACACTCTTCTGATACTTTGGCCCAAAATGTTTAACATAATGAGCCTCTCATAGAGTAGCTGTTGAATAATGGAGAGTGGATTTATTTGGCTCTGATTATTCAAGTGATTTCCTAATAAGCAGAAGTACTATTGTATTTTTTTATGTGGAACACTTGCCCGTGCCCTCTCCTCCCTCCTGCGTAGAGCATGGCATTCATGACACCTGTAAAGTAACATCCGTCTCTTCTATACCAGGTCACTTCAGGTGGAACATTCATCGGCATTGGACGGAAAACACCAGATTGCCAAGGCAACACCAAGTACTTCCGCTGTAAATTCTGCAATTTCACTTACATGGGCAACTCGTCAACTGAACTAGAACAACATTTTCTTCAGACTCACCCGAACAAAATCAAAGCTCCTCTCCCCTCCTCTGAGGGTGCCAAACCTTCAGAGAAAAACTCTAACAAGTCCATCCCTGCGCTTCGATCCAGTGACTCTGGAGACTTGGGAAAGTGGCAGGACAAGATCACGGTCAAGGCGGGCGATGACACTCCTGTTGGCTACTCAGTGCCCATCAAGCCCCTTGATTCCTCGAGACAAAATGGTACCGAGGCCACCAGTTACTACTGGTGTAAATTTTGTAGTTTCAGCTGCGAGTCCTCTAGCTCACTGAAGCTGCTAGAACATTATGGCAAGCAGCATGGAGGAGCGCCGTCAGGCGGCCTGAACCCAGAATTGAATGACAAGCTTCCCAGGGGCTCCGTCATTAATCAGAATGATTTGGCCAAAAGTGCAGAAGGGGAGCCCATGACCAAGGCAGAGAAGGGCTCCAGCGGGACTAAAAAGAAGGACTTCTCCAGCAAGGGGGCAGAGGATAACGTGGTAACCAGCTACAATTGCCAGTTCTGCGACTTCAGATATTCCAAAAGCCATGGCCCCGATGTCATTGTCGTGGGGCCACTCCTCCGTCACTATCAGCAGCTCCATAACATTCACAAGTGTACCATTAAGCACTGTCCATTCTGTCCCAGAGGCCTCTGCAGCCCAGAAAAGCACCTTGGAGAAATCACTTACCCGTTCGCCTGTAGGAAAAGTAATTGTTCCCACTGCGCGCTCTTGCTTTTGCACTTGTCTCCTGGGGCGGCCGGGAGCTCGCGAGTCAAACACCAGTGCCACCAGTGCTCGTTCTCCACCCCCGACGTGGATGTGCTCCTCTTTCACTACGAGAGCGTTCACGAGTCCCAGGCATCCGACGTCAAACAGGAAGCCAACCATCTGCAAGGAGCATCGGACGGGCCGCCGGCTGTCAAGGAAAGCAAGGAACACTCATGTACCAAATGTGATTTCATTACCCAGGTGGAAGAAGAGATTTCCCGACACTACAGGTAAGCCGGGGGGTGGGGACAGGGGGCACCGAGAAATGGATAGAATACAGGGGGCTGATCCAAAAATGGTCGGGAATGATTGTGGTGACCTGGGGAAGTTACTGAGCAAGATCACCTAAAACAGTGGTTCTCAACCTTCTGGCCCTTTAAATACAGTTCCTCATGTTGTGACCCAACCATAAAATTATTTTCGTTGCAACTTCATAACTGTAATGTTGCTACTGTTATGAATCGTAATGTAAATATCTGATATGCAGGATGGTCTTAGGCGACCCCTGTGAAAGGGT
>NW_005353916.1:1458042-1458623 GCF_000412655.1 Myotis brandtii
TGAGAGAGAAACATCGATCAGCTGCCTCCTGCACACTCCCCACTGGGGATGTGCCCGCAACCAAGGTACATGCCCTTGACCGGAATCGAACCTGGGACCTTTCAGTCCGCAGGCCGACGCTCTATCCACTGAGCCAAACTAGTTAGGGCTGCAGGTTATATATTTATAGACAACCACAGATTCTAATTGAACCGCTTGTTTCAGACCATTTATTCTCTGTTCCCTTTTGTTGTTTTTTTACCATTTACTGAGTGCATTTTAAAATCCACAGTGATGCTGATAATGCTGATGAGTTTACTAATTGACCACAATTCATTTATTTATCCTTGCTAAGTATGGCTCCGTATTCCATAATTTTTTATGGAGCCGTTCCAAAATGCAAGGTACCGCTATAATTTGTTCTGTTCTTTATTTCAACCTGGAGAGAGTCTGTTTGAGAACATGTTGCTCATTTTTCTTTTAAAATGAGATTGGAGCCTTAACCGGTTTGGCTCAGTGGATAGAGCGTCAGCCTGCGGACTGAAGGGTCCCAGGTTCGATTCCGGTCAAGGGCATGTACCTTGGTTGCAGGCACATCCCCA